>NC_087158.1:17089539-17107039 GCF_035594125.1 Scylla paramamosain
AGAACTTGAATTCCAGTAGTGACATTTGGTAGAGTACATCTGATATCCCTCTTTTTCTACGTTCGTTCGGTACCCAGTTCAGCAACCCTCGCAAGCTTTGTTTCACTTGTTTTTGTGTAGCCCTTATCACTACTGGCTGTCAATGACTCACCTATTGTTGATTGTCGTCAATTGATGATGCAAGGAAAATGAGTGAACAGGTGTTGTACCGCACTGACAGCTGTTGGAGGCCGTGCAGCTGCAACCTCAACTAAACAAAGAATGAGATCGTGCACTGTAGTCTGAACGAGACGCCACCATTCACGGCATACTTCTCAGTACCGCTGCCAACACTACGCGTTTTATCAGGTTTGGTTTACGATCTGACTACGATCCTAATTGTCTTTTACTTCAAAATTATGATACCTTTGTCTTCGTACATTTTTTCTCGCGAATATGCAAGGATATTAATAGACGCAGATAAAAGCTACTCAAGGCCTGGGTACTTATTACCTTTACGTACTTCTACCATCGATACGAATCCATGATAAGAATTTCTCCATTTCATTCTACAGTATGGTTCCTATGTAGCAAGGTTGCCTGGTTGTTGGGTACTCAGCTCCCAAGAGGCTGTCTTTATCACCTTTGAAGGCTATCCACAGAATGTGCGATGGACACTTGAAAGTTTCCACGAAAGTCTAGGAAGATGAAAATAACTATCAGTGCATGCTTCCCCCCTTGCATATGTTCCAAAGTTTTAATGCTCTTGTACTCGTACAAACAGATGGGACATTTCTTACTTGTAGATTATCCCCCATGGCGGTTTGTTTGCGGATTTATTTATGGAAGCACCCTGGGTCTGACATATTCAAAGATATAGAAAAACGAGTATCCCTCAGGAAGAAAGCTCTTACCAACATCCTCATTCTTTCAAGTTAAAGATTTCATTACGAATGTATTGTATTACACACACACACACACACACACACACACACACACACACACACACACACACATTTCAAATGGTTTAGAAATACATTCTGCAATCTGACGGAAGTTACTGCCACTATTCGCTTCCTATCGTAAGAAGAGACTGGGAACCTTCTCCTCTATATCGTAATTCCCAAAATGAAGCAAGACTTAGGATGGGTCCACATGGTCGAACACTGTCCGTCGAACACACACTGTTACCAGATAGCAATATGAATATGATAGGAGTGTTGATGGCGTCAGAAGCGAGCACTAAGGGGGTGTAACGGACACTCCCCCATGTTCGTAGTTTCGGAACCTCGGACGCTGCTCTCCCTCATACAGGTGCCCTGCTTCGTTATAAAAATGTTTTACCTTCCCCAGTATATAAATCATGGAGGGTGCCCGGATCTATCTGCATATAGTTTCTAAAGTCAAATTCATAACCAATTAGCAGTTCATGTAAAATGGTTGCATTTTACATTTTACATTTCACTTCGTCTTTGTAACGCAGTCCCTGCATCATTCCCTTCTTCTCAGCTCCTTGTCCTCGTCATACAGTGCAACAATTATCATGCTGCATATTGCAATTTTCATTTCATTTTTTTTTTCTTATTGTGCACCATTGTGTTAGATGCTGGCAACAACCCACCTGTCTCCCGAGCCCACACTAACACTGACATAATTATATACCTGTGTGTTGCCAGCGGACATCAGCTTCGAACGTTGTCTGCTGGTCTTTGTCTGGTGAAATGAGTAGAAGGTATGGTTTACAACTTCATTTGGTAACACTTTATCATATAAACTTACCTTGTTTCAATGCTTATGACGTCATCCTGCTTCGCCTTGTGATATGGTAACAGTGGGTATCCGACGAACAATGTTCGACCGTGTGGACAAACCTTTAGCGCTTTGTTTTACACAAAAGCTTCTTCAGATTTTGGTCTGAGCTACTTACCTAAGGGGGATACATCTGTCTCTGTCTAACCACCTGTGTGTGTGTGTGTGTGTGTGTGTGTGTGTGTGTGTGACATTGTTGTTTATTGTTGTCTGTGTTAGCAAGCAGTGAAGAAAGAAACATTTACTTCAAAATTATTCAAGATCAGTCATTCTTGGAGCAAGTAAGCTAATATCGAGCAGTCCCTTTCAAAATTTGCTCTTTGAAAAAAAAATTATTGTTGCAATGGCACTGAATGATTCAGTTAGTGAGATATGAGAACCTGTGACTCATCCATCCCTCGAAACATGGGATTCCACGTTAATTATGTTAGGCTTATTGCGGAGATGGGGCAACAGCAAGGGATCGGAACAGCAAGGGATCGCACACCACGGGTACCACCAATGAAACAAGTCTGTAGTATTTGTGTTGCGGGAATTTTTCATACTTGTTAAAAACGTATTACACGGTCACGCGTAAGTGAAATTTTCTTATAAGTAGAACAGGAAATTACAGGATCCTCATGAAACCTGTGGAACGTGTGGATCGAGGTTTTTTGGTATATACACACATACAGTACATTTTATGCCAGATGAATTCATCTTGATCAGTATGAAAGTGCAAGCGGCACACACACACACACACACACACACACACACACACACACACACACACACACACACACTGTCAAAGATTCGCCACGTGGCGAAACAAGTGGAACATGTGCAGGAAGTAGACTGTGTACACGTGGCTACATGTGTCCGCGTGTGGTGGTAACAGGGGGATGATTGTAGGCTGCCCGGCGGCTTTTCCACTTGATCAAAAAGTTACAGAGCAAGAAATACCTATTGTATGTTTATAGATATGAAACAAAGTAGTGCACACCTGAAACAACATTTTACACCAGTTGGACCAGCAAATATGCAATGAATTACTTTGTCGCTTTTCTCCAGTCATTCAGGGTGAACTTCTGGACATGTGCAGGGCGTGGTGGACTTGCGTCTTGTTACTAGGAGTGGTGACGGCCATTGAAAAGCCATCAGGTGGGATACACTATTCGTCGTCTATTAAAAGCATATACGTAATATTTGTGTTACTTAAATTTGCTTGTAGTTGTCAAGTTCCTTAAAATGCTTCCTTAATCAAAATGCAATTTTTATGTAAAGTATTTTCCATTATAATGAACTACCTAGTAGATTAGTAGGAAGGGCAAACAGCGATACAAAAGACTAAAAGAAGAGATGAAAGTTTTTGCTGAGTTTGTGTTGAAGAGATGGGCAGCCTACAAAGGTAAGAGGGAATGATCGAGGATGGCCTTTGTCCTGAAATAAAAACAAAATAATTATAATGGTGACTGGATTAGAGACATTGTAATTAAATACTCTAACTTACTATAACAGGTTCTGATGTGGTGCAGTTTATGGTTCATAAAGACACCATCAGTGCTTCCGCAGCTGTCGAGGACCATCCCGACTTGATTAACTGGCGGGATGAAAAAGGTATTGCTTCTTCCTGATAAAAGCTATATTCTCAACTCCGTTTCCAAGGAAAATATTGAACGAGAAGAAAAGTACGTATGAAGCAGCATAGATGGCGGAGTGTATCTGACATGTATCTTCTTCTTCTTCTTCTTCTTCTTCTTCTTCTTCTTCTTCTTCTTCTTCTTCTTCTTCTTCTTCTTCTTCTTCTTCTTCTTCTTCTTCTTCTTCTTCTTCTTCTTCTTCTTCTTCTTCTTCTTCTTCTTCTTCTTCTTCTTCTTCTTCTTCTTCTTCTTCTTCTTCTTCTTCTTCTTCTTCTTCTTCTTCTTCTTCTTCTTCTTCTTCTTCTTCTTCTTCTTCTTCTTCTTCTTCTTCTTCTTCTTCTTCTTCTTCTTCTTCTTCTTCTTCTTCTTCTTCTTCTTCTTCTTCTTCTTCTTCTTCTTCTTCTTCTTCTTCTTCTTCTTCTTCTTCTTCTTCTTCTTCTTCTTCTTCTTCTTCTTCTTCTTCTTCTTCTTCTTCTTCTTCTTCTTCTTCTTCTTCTTCTTCTTCTTCTTCTTCTTCTTCTTCTTCTTCTTCTTCTTCTTCTTCTTCTTCTTCTTCTTCTTCTTCTTCTTCTTCTTCTTCTTCTTCTTCTTCTTCTTCTTCTTCTTCTTCTTCTTCTTCTTCTTCTTCTTCTTCTTCTTCTTCTTCTTCTTCTTCTTCTTCTTCTTCTTCTTCTTCTTCTTCTTCTTCTTCTTCTTCTTCTTCTTCTTCTTCTTCTTCTTCTTCTTCTTCTTCTTCTTCTTCTTCTTCTTCTTCTTCTTCTTCTTCTTCTTCTTCTTCTTCTTCTTCTTCTTCTTCTTCTTCTTCTTCTTCTTCTTCTTCTTCTTCTTCTTCTTCTTCTTCTTCTTCTTCTTCTTCTTCTTCTTCTTCTTCTTCTTCTTCTTCTTCTTCTTCTTCTTCTTCTTCTTCTTCTTCTTCTTCTTCTTCTTCTTCTTCTTCTTCTTCTTCTTCTTCTTCTTCTTCTTCTTCTTCTTCTTCTTCTTCTTCTTCTTCTTCTTCTTCTTCTTCTTCTTCTTCTTCTTCTTCTTCTTCTTCTTCTTCTTCTTCTTCTTCTTCTTCTTCTTCTTCTTCTTCTTCTTCTTCTTCTTCTTCTTCTTCTTCTTCTTCTTCTTCTTCTTCTTCTTCTTCTTCTTCTTCTTCTTCTTCTTCTTCTTCTTCTTCTTCTTCTTCTTCTTCTTCTTCTTCTTCTTCTTCTTCTTCTTCTTCTTCTTCTTCTTCTTCTTCTTCTTCTTCTTCTTCTTCTTCTTCTTCTTCTTCTTCTTCTTCTTCTTCTTCTTCTTCTTCTTCTTCTTCTTCTTCTTCTTCTTCTTCTTCTTCTTCTTCTTCTTCTTCTTCTTCTTCTTCTTCTTCTTCTTCTTCTTCTTCTTCTTCTTCTTCTTCTTCTTCTTCTTCTTCTTCTTCTTCTTCTTCTTCTTCTTCTTCTTCTTCTTCTTCTTCTTCTTCTTCTTCTTCTTCTTCTTCTTCTTCTTCTTCTTCTTCTTCTTCTTCTTCTTCTTCTTCTTCTTCTTCTTCTTCTTCTTCTTCTTCTTCTTCTTCTTCTTCTTCTTCTTCTTCTTCTTCTTCTTCTTCTTCTTCTTCTTCTTCTTCTTCTTCTTCTTCTTCTTCTTCTTCTTCTTCTTCTTCTTCTTCTTCTTCTTCTTCTTCAACACAGGTTGGTCGCTGCTACATTACGCTGCCTGGCATGGATCCTCAAAGGTCATCTACAGTCTCGTGAAAACTGGAGCTGAAGTGAACCTAAAAGACTTAGTAGTGGGTGAGCTACAGCTCTTATCTATTTACTTTTTTTTTTTTTCAATAGCTAATGCTGTACCAAATTGCAAATGCGTATCATATGAATGAAAATTTGGTCCTTTTGTGCACATGCCAGGTTTGACACCGCTTATGGTGGCTGCGGAGAAGGGACACGAGGAGGCACTAAAGACACTCGTGAAAGTTGGGGCGAATGTCAACGCTACAGACACTGGGGGCAAGGGCGTCGTTGCGCGATCAGGGAGCAGCTCTGTACTACGGTTTCTTCTTGGCGCCGGACTTGATCTTGACCATCGTGATTCCTCAGGTTAGTAGTCATACGTGCGTTCTAAAGAGCAAAGCATCTGATGTTTGCCAGTAAAAGATCTGAAAGAGTGACGATACTGGTTAACTCTTGCATTAGTAAGGTGAACAGAGTATGAGTGAGAAGAAATAGACAGCGAGACTGGTGGAGTAGGTAGAGATGCAGCTAGCAAGAAAAGCAGTAATGGAAATTATAATACAAGATTCTAAAAGATGCAACATTGCGACAGTGAATGAGAGTTTGTTAGAGGGGAGGAATCGATGAGATGAAAAGCTTTTGACTCCATCCCGTTTAGGAGATGGGTCATACAGGTGGGGAGATTCAACAAATAACGTATCTATATAGAGCTGGCAGCTGGCGGGAGGAAAGGTATTGGCAGAAGTGATACATAATTATTTTGTACCTAACTGTATTACTAGTGGTAGCAGCAGCAGCAACAACAATAACATTAGAATACAGCAGTAACAATAGTAATTGTCAGTAGCAATAACTATATTCTGTTCAGCTATAACTTCCTACAGATTTCCACATTTCTCGTGGATTAATCAGTTTTCCTAGTTCCCCTTGAGAACAGTGGAGCTACCAATTCACACGGTTGCCCCTCCAGGGAATACGGCAGTAATGGAGTGGGCACAAGAAGGGCGGGCAGACATGCTTATGGAAGCGCTTCCGCATTGTCCAGACATCACTCTCGCTAACCATAATGGTAGGTTTGTATGCTTATCCACATACCATCCTTTAAGTCATCAGTTGTATTGATTTTTTATTTTTTTATCTATTTATTTTTTTTTTATTTTGCGACCACTGATTGGAAATGCTATACATAGATTGTAAACTGCACACACACACACACACACACACACACACACACGTTATCTTTGTGTAAGACCAACCCCTCTCCCCGTCTCTGCCAGATCTTACCGCCTTGGACGTGGCCAAGATGAACAAGAACGTTAACGCCATGAAAATCATTGAAGGTGAGCTGAAACCTTGGCACGATTAACCTCATGTGTCCTCAGAGTATGTTTTAATTAAGGTATCAGATTCTTGAAAGGTTTATTTCTTGTATATAAGCATTTGCTCATGCTTTTGGTCTTTTATCTACAATATTTTATTTCACTTACGTAGACAGTTATGATATACTGCAGATCTGTGTAACTGGTCAATATTCAATTTCACAGACAAGCTCCAGGCCATGTGTGTCGCGGATGGTGTCCACTACCCACTCAATCACACCAGGCGAGTGCAATTCTTCATTTATCTAATGTCTTACGAACATCTACATTATAATGGTAGGCTGAAAAAAAAAATGTGGCTCATCTGCTTTCTGTTTTAGTTCTTATTGATACCATCATCATTAGTCGCGTTTTATATATATATATATATATATATATATATATATATATATATATATATATATATATATATATATATATATATATATATATATATATATATATATATATATATATATATTCTCTCTCTCTCTCTCTCTCTCTCTCTCTCTCTCTCTCTCTCTCTCTCTCTCTCTCTCTCTCTCTCTCTCTCTCTCTCTCTCTCGACGTGGACCTCTTTTGGTGTGCATCATTTCATGGAAAGATGTTAGGAAACCCAGTCCTTTCTGCAGAACTGTTTCCATAGTGATGGAATATGATTAAGCCAAAAAGGTGAGTCATCTCAGTGAATTTCAAGCGGTTGTTATTCATGAAACGGAACATGTTGTTGGAGAACTGCGACTGGAGACTGAGTGAGGGGTGGAGTCACTAGTCACGTCAGTAAATGAACATCCACTTTGGGCAGTGATACACAGGTGTGTGAATGCAGTGCACGGAACTGTAATGTGATCATTGTCAATGATTACAAGTCGGTAAAACTAGTGGACTGCTGAAACCACGTTCTTTGCCATTAATTCCATAAAATGTGTACAGAGTCAACGTAAAATTAAGAACATTAAGAACATAAGAAAATTAGGGAAGCTGTAAGAAGCCAGTAGACCTATACATGATTCCTAATATAAATCATATAGTTTTAATCTTTTTAAAGTTTCCTATTGACTCGACGCTAATAACTTGATTACAGAGTTTGTTTTCAAGAATCCTTATCTTCCTATCTCTCTTTTTTTATTTAATTTTATTAAGTTTAAAGCCGTTACTTCTTTTCGGATCCATATTATTGACCCTATGATTAAAAGTAGTGTGTTGTGACCTATAACAGCTTTGATCGGTAAGGAATGTGATTATGCTGACTTGCATTTGCAGTTTCTACTTTCATGATATTGTAAATTCGAGAAGTGCGGCGTATTGATTGCGGCATTGAGCTGTTGAGTGTGAATTTTCACTTGCGATTTCCACCTCTTGGATTGATTAATAAAAACTTACATATTGTGAACTTTATTTCGTAGGTATGAGGGATGTCATGAGGTCAGATGTGAAGCCAAATGCCAATGGACGAAAACTGGAAATAGTGACCAGACTTGCAGTGACGTCAGTATCGACTCTCTTAGAAAGCGTAGAGAGGCTAGACACAAAATTGCAGATGGACGATCTATAGGTGAGTACTTTTCTTTCTTTGAAGGGGTTGTACTAATCAAAACATAGCTAGGTGCGTACCAGTTTATATTTCGGTTTGAATGTAACGTTGCTTGTTTAAATATTGTTATAATTTTATGTTTATGTATATTCGTAGCATAATTTCAAAGCATGATGGTAAGAGGGACAATTACTAGTAGTAACGAAATTGATCTCTCTGACTTTGCAGTGATAACCACTTCGTGATGTAATGTATTTATTAACTATGCTAATGGATAACACGTTGTTGGTAATGCCGAGCTTTACAGTCAGCCATGGCACTGTGAGCCGCCTCATTTGTTGTTTGTCAAGCAAATGGATTAAGGTATTTAAGCACAAGGTTTTTCTTCCGAAAGATTTTGCAGGCGAAATATACTGCCCGTACTGAGTGAGGGAACGCGCAAAACAGTTTTACTTCATAATGTATGTATTATTATAATGTAATTATGGTTGTTAAAACGTAAAGTCGTCGTGAAGTCCTTACTATTACACGGTTTTAAACTATGGCACTTGTACAGAAATAAATGCGTCATTATTGAGGGACTAAAATAAACCCACCACTGTGCAGACGTACTCATTTTTTCATGTCTACAAAAAAATTAAAAAAAAATATTTGGATGAGGCTTTTGCTTTTTTCTTAGACATATCAAAAGCATCTGATAGAGTATGCCACAATGCTTTAATTTTTAAACCAACTCCCCATGCCTTACATCCTTCTTTCTACGTTCCAGTGAAACTTCTCAGTATCATTTAGCGTTATTATAGAATTAGTCTCTAAGAAAGTCATACATGCATTATGTCTATCATCACTGCGGGAACGTGTGCATAGCTTATCATAGATACATACTGGTAATATTATCATATTGGCTTGACCTACAGCTGCCGAAGGAATGCTGCTCGTGACAGTACACCAGACAGTGCGTCAGGCGGTGTGTCCTTGAAAGGCGTGGCAGCCAAGCCTAAATAAGAAACAAGAGAGACCTGGATAAACTTTAATTTACTCAGTGCAGTTGAAGTTGGTGGAGTTTCTTGCAGTTATATTAATTTTATTCGCAATATCAATATTTTTTTCCAGTGTTTTTATTTTGTGTTAGCGAGAAATACGAGTGGAGAAATTGTTTTAAAGTAATGATACTTATAATAATGATAAACAAAATGTAATAGCTTTACAAATAAAAGACCTGCTCTGGATCAATATTTGTTACGGTGTTACCTAAACCAGTCCACTGATTTGCTCTGTAAAAGATCTTGCAAAGATCATGCATCGTAAAGGACGAACATAAATATAAAATCAGTTCACGCTACTTATGATTGTTCTGAATTATACCCTTGAGTTATTTCTTACGATAGGATGTACTCTATGGTCGAGCGTGTAGACTTATCACAGTAACATTGCGAGTAGTTAAAATTACATTAGTTAGCTAAGCGTTAAATTCGTTTTCTTTGACACCGGAGTACATATACAGAAAATGAAAAAGCTTTTAATGTGTATCCCTTATAAAATAAGTTATTGATCTTTACTGTGTATACTCGTACATACATACGTGGAAGAAATGTATTTCACCATGATGGTTGTTAACTTTGTGCACATTTTGGAAATAAAAAAGCAAACATGAAATAAAATTAATGAATCATGAACTCTGAAAATACTCCTAGAAGTTGGTTCTAAACAGAAAGGTTTGGAATACGGCAGACGGTATTAGTTTATCATTAAATGTCAAGACACACAGAATATCCTCCTTACGACAATTTCTGTTAAAACTTGAAAGGTACTACTAAATTAGGAGAGAAATAAAACATTACTTGTTCTCAATTAAACAGGTAATTTAATAAACACGAGTAAAACTTTACAGAAGAAATGGAATTATTAAAAAGTGATGATGTAGTGTGAGCGATTCAATGTTTGCTTCTGGTATTGGTACAACTCTGGAACGGCGGTGCGTGAAGTCCAATATTCGAGTTTATGACATGTTATGGTTCTGTTGTGGCCACCTGACAGACTGAGCCCAGACACCGTGCTAAGAACACGTGTTCTGCTGCTTCTGTCCCTGCCATCTCCGTGTGTATTTATTGTACGCCCTTCAGGCTTAGGCTTAGCTAAATAAAGTAAGGTATCCATTGCCCCTGATTCTGAGTTTTGCACTGTCACTGTCCTCTCCTTAGAGACAACAGAAGGTGTCATGTCCCGTTGTCAAATTGTCTTTTCTCTCGCACCTACGGAGGATTCGCCTCGGTGAGCGTGCTATTGGAGTGAAATAACAGCGTCCGGCCCCCGTAGAGTGATTTGGCAGGACAATTTGGCATTAGGAAACTCCTTCCTGACCTCCTCCTACTTGTATCCCCCTCACCTCCTGTAGGAGGGAGTTATACCCCCTCTCCGTGCCTGATGGCCCCGCCTTCCCTCCTCCAGCCAAGGGGGAGGGAGGACCGACGATCCCTGATTGCCCGACTGTCTTGTGTTCCTGACAAAGCCACTCTCTACTTGAAGACTGATGCACGCCTTTCCTCTGTAATTTTTGTGTTATTATAAAAAAGTAATTATATAAAAATAATTGATTGTAACATACGTAATGTTGTAAATGCCAAGAAGCTTGCCATTGGAGACTTACTTGTGCAAACTCTTAACGTAAATCAAGTCAAATAACTATTAAAGCTCCGGTTCATCCATGGCATCAAAATCGAGGCTTCGATTCTAGTGTCCATGAACTCGTGTCGAGGAGTCGCTTCCCACTGCGATTTTCTGGACATGGAACCGACTGAGGTTGTCGATTACATGCTGACCAGAATGTCATTGTAGCTTGAAAGATCACTAAAATGGCTGACGGTACCAGAAGGAGCACGGCCTCAGTAATTTTCACCTTCAGTGCTGCTAAGTTGCCACAGAGGATTCATGTAGGATACGAATCGGTTCCCGTTCGTCCCTACATTCCGAATCCTCTCCGTTGTTTCAAGTGCCAGCTTTACGGTCATCATGACAGCACTTGTTCTTCGCATTCGTACTGCGGTAGATATACTGGAGAGGGTCATATGGTGGAACAGTGCACGTCTTTGGTAGAGAAGTGCTGTAACAATGCAGGTGCTCACTTCACTTTCTCACGTGACTGCCACGCGTGGAAAGTGGAGAAAGAGGTCTGCACAGTTAGGGCTACTGAGGAAATCTCTTACTCTGGCGAGGATGCGAGTGAAGCAGACGCATGCCGCGCCTGCTTCAGACGTCTCATATGCCTCAACGGTAAGAGTTCAGACCAAGATGTGCACTTTAGCCACCCAGACTGATCCGCCGCCCGCCGCATCTACCACTACAGCCTCACCCTCAACCTCTGCATCTCCCACTTCTAGATCTTTGTATCTACTACTACCAAAGCCTCTACTCCTATCACTTTCTCTGCTCCATATTTGTCTACTATTTCTACTAGTCCAAGTAAGGATGAAAAGAACGATAAGTCAAATAATTTAATTTCACAAAACTGAACGCCAACGCCCTTCTCATGTCGTCGATGCTCCCGCGCCCTCGAGGAGGGGGTTCTCACGCTCGCTCCCTCTCGACCAGCTCCGGGGAGTTAACAATTGATGATTCCATGGACGTCACCACTGGCAAGGGCCGGGAAAGGTCTCCAGGAAGCGCCTCAGAGCGCAAAAGCACTAAGAAACACGGCCATCACCGCAACTCTTAAGTCATAATATTCAAGGTGTTACGGTGGAACTGTAGAAGTATTCGGAATAAAGATCCATATTTATCACTTTTAGTGAACATACACAGGAGACGAGACTGCAGGATCAGGATCAACCTGGTCCTGCAGTGCTGAAACATTACCATATAGAAGATATGAGGAACACGGCATTGCCGTATACATACACAAAACACTGACACAGACAGAAGTGACGCTGAATACAGCTCTGGAAGCTATCGCGTGCAGGGTGAGATTCAACGACACGTAACTGTCTATCTGTTCCCTCTACTTACCTCCTAATGCCCCCATTGTTGATGACGACATTACATCACTGATTAGCCAGCTTCCGGGCAACAGGCTAATTTTGGGTGACTACAAAGCCCATCATTAACAATGGGAAGTGAGAGGTCAAGTGTACGTGGGGAGCAGATAGTTAACATATTATTACAGACAAACCTCTGTCCTCTGAACGATGGAAGTGCAACTCGTGTAAATGATCGAACTGGTAACGCGCCTGCCATAGATTTGTCTTTCCTCTCGCCAAATATACTCCCAGACTTCTCCTGGGAAGTCATCGATGACTCCCATGGAAGTGACCATCTGCCAATCTGCATTTCTTATGCACTCGACATCCCGCCCACCCCCCGCCCTCCCAAGTTTAACTTCAAGAGAGCAGACTGGGCAGCCTTCCGTGGGGTTGCCGATGTGGATATATCTGACGAGGGCATTGACAGTATGGTCAGCAACGCAACACAATCCATATTACACGACGCCGAGGCATGTATTCCGAAAACTTCTACAGTTCACACAAAGCATGGAGTTTCATGATGGACAACAGATTGCCGACAAGCATATTGTGAGCGCAATAGACGATACAGGCATTTCAGCCAACAGCCCAGTCAAGCAAATTTCATAGCCTACAAAAAGATAAGGGCTCAGGCAAGGAAAGTCATCCGTAATGCTAAGAGGGACAGTTTACATCATCCGTGAACCACGCTACCCCCTTTCACAAGTCTGGAAAACCATTCACATATTAAATAATAAAAAACCCTACATACCGATTACAACTCTCAAAATTAATAATGATACAGTAGATGACCAAGGAACCATTGCTAACACAATAGCCCAACATTTCCACAATGCAAGCAGTACCTTATGACCCTGCCTTCCTTCCCTGTAAGGAGGCAGCGAAACTCACTGTCCCAAACTTTGCCACAGGAGGGGTAAATTCAGACTACAATACAGAATTTACGTTGGATGAACTACTCTTTGCCCTGAAATCCTGTAAAGGCTCTAGTACCGGTCCAGACAACTTATCATATAGCATGCTACAACATCTCGGCCATCATTCCTTTGCAAAATTATTACAACTCAACAATAGAACCCTAGACCACCCACACCTTCCCTCACTCCTGGCACTTTGCTCACGTCATCCCAATCCCCAAAAAGACTGGACACCTTAGGTTCCAGTGCATTTCGTCCTATTGTGGTCACGAGCTATGTAAGGTCATGGAACGTATAATAAAGCGAAGGTTCCTTTTTGTTTTAGAAGCGAAGTGTTTGTTAGGTGGTCAAGAGTCGAGCTTCCGAAAATACCGAGGCACGATGAACCACCTAACACACCAGGAGCATTGCATTTCAGAGGCATTTGCCAAAAATGAATTCATGATAGGAGTGTTCCTGGACATCCACAAAGCCTGCGATATGACATGGCGACACGGTATCCTCATGAAACTCTGCGCTCACGGGTTCAGAGGTAACTTGCCCATTTTTGTTTATAACTTTCTCCAGGACAGTACGTTCTGTCAAGCTTCGTGATAATCTCGGGTGTTTTCGTCCAGGAAAACGGGGTGCCACAGTGTAGTGCTCTTAGTCCCAGTTTATTTTGTATTATGATAAATTATATTCTGAAGACAACTCTCGTCTCCAGGAATCTTAAATACTCACTCTACGCTGACGACTGTGCGTTGTGGCACTCGTCGCATAACGCACAGTTCTCGGCGGGGTGAATTCAAGCTGCTCTTGACTCATTCCAGCATTGGGCCTCTCTGTGGAGATTTAAGTTTTCCGTTCCTAAGTGCATCGGTATTGTTTTCACTAGACGTAGCGTACCTAATTTGCACTTAACACTTCAAGGCCTGCCGATTACGTTTAAAAATTCTGTAAAGTTCCTGGGTATGCATTTCGACAGCAGACTCAAGTGGAAGACTCATTTTAATGAATTGCTTATTCGTTTTTGTAAAAAATTCAATGCCCTCAAGTATATTTCTGGTACCTCATGGAGAACACACAGAAGATCTTTATTAATGATGTATAAGTCCTTAATTCGCTCTCATTTAGACTATGGCTCACCGAGAAGACTGCATGTGTTTCAGAATGAATGTGTGCGAATGTGTCATGTGGCCCTGCGCTGCACTCGTGTAGCGAGGATGGAGGTATAGGCTAACATACCACCACTTCACATACAACGCGACACCTTTCTTCTTGCCCATGGGATGAAAGCAGCCTGGAAGGCTCCCCTCGATAACGCAGCAAGCAAAATTATATGGCACCTGCACCACCTCCACACTGCTGTCCAAAGTCCAGTCGCAGTAAGACTACAAGAACTCTGCCAGAGGAAGGGCATCCGACTTGGACCATGAGGACCAGTTCGTGCTGCCCACTCTTCCTCCCTGGAAGCGTCCCAACACTATCTTCACCATCAACTGGCTCTTTGGGAAGAAGGCTGTCGTTACCGAGGCGGAGCTCCACCAACACTTCCGGGCCCTCATCGCTGGCCTCCCTCCATTCTTACATCTCTACACAGACTGCTCCAGGACGAATGAATGTGTGGGTGCAAGTGTGCTCTCAGGTTCCGACTATTGCTTTTCCATACATCGATGTTTTCTGCTGAATTTTTTGCTATTGATAAGGCTTTGCAATAAATTCACGTCACCAATCAATTGTCATTTTTCGGACTCTATGTGTCAGCCCTTCAAGCAATAGACTCCGGCCACACGGATACAAATGAAATCCAGGGCAACATCATTAATAAGCTGAATTCTTGTTGTAAATCCTTCTTATTGATTCGGGTCCCTGGACATTCCAGTATACGCGAGAATAAACAGGCTGACATGTTGGCTAGGTCTGCTGCAGAGCTCAAGGGAGCGTAGAACCTCTGTCGGGATCTGCAGTCATGTCTCACAGTTGTTAAATCATCAGTAAAAACTTCTGTGGCAGAGTCACTGGGACACCCTCCACCTACACTCCATTCTGGGTGAGTGAGCCTCCTCCATTCGCCCCCGCAAGGTGGGAAGAGATGGTCCTCGCACGCCTCGGGATGGGCGGCACCCTCCCTACACACATGCTCCCATACATGGCCAATTCCTTTCCACCGCGATGTACCACCTGTAACGTTATCTTCTCTGTCGAGCACATCCTGCTTCACTGTGTGTGTTATCGGGGAGGGAGAGGCGGCCTTTGGCAGCTTTACTGCCGGGGGCCGCGGTCTTCCGCTAACGCAGACCACCCTTCTGGGTAATGAGCACCCGGATGTGGTCGATAGACTGATGATTTTCCTGACTGAGACCAATTTAATCAGAGCTGTGATTTACATGTATATATTATGTCACATATATGTGTTATGCACTATGTATATACACTGATACTATATGTAAATAAAAGTATGAAAGTGTGTGTGAACTGCGTACTGCGTGATCTCAATATGACTGTGCTCCCCATTTATGTACATATAATATGTAGTAATGTTACGTAGCCTCCCTTCCTGTGTGCTTGTGAGTTGCTCCTCCCTCTTCCCTTGCCCTGACAAAGGACAATAGCTTTGTGATAGGAATAGGAATCCTGTATAAATGAAGCATGTGTGAAGGAATGAATGAATGCCCTATTATATTATGTATTTATGTAATAAATTAATAAAAAGACAAAAATACATGAAACTAATATAAGGTTAAAAATACAATAAAAGTTAAAATAAAATTAATAAAAATGCAATGAAATAAAAAAGTGGCCTAATACTTACGTTAGGGTGATGGCAAATAAAAAGGTACCTGAAGGCATCGGGGTGGCTGGTATCTGCTTCTTACGTTACCAGTAGACGATGAGGGGGATGAGAGAAGGGGGGAGAGCCGAGGAAGAGCAGAATAACGCCCGCCGTGAAATATGTCATTGTGGTGGCCCTAGAAATTTGTTCCTGCGTAACGTTGCGACTAAAGGTTATAGCACCATCGAGGGGCTTTCCCAAGACAGCTGGCGATGTGTGAGTGTGCGACAATTTAGCAACACGACGCAACAAACGACCGGAAGCCTACGTCGTAGTGGATACCGGACACTCACCATCTCCGTGTTTTTTTTTTTTTTTTCTACCCTTTCACTCTCTTCATTTATCTTTGTATAATTCTACTCTGCAGTGGTGGCAGTGGTGGTGGTGATGGTAATAGTGATGGTAGTGGTGATGGCATTAGATATAAGAGCAAAGTTCCTTATTGTTTTCTTTTCCTTTCTTCACAATTATATAATTCCTCATTTCATCTGCCTTCGTTTGCCTTAACTTAATTTTTAAGGAAGAGTGAGCCTGGAGGCTTACCCGGGAAAAATCTTTAATCCCCAGCTGTTGATTGTCTGAGGCAGTTGGGGTGACTCACCGGTGGGAAGGGGTAGATGAGAGGGAGCTCTGGGAGAGACGATGGGAAACGGGGACTGAGGAAAGTGGAAGGGATAAGGGGAGAGGAAAATCTATAAAAGGTGGTTGGTGATACTGGAAAGTAAGAATGATTTAGGGAGAGAGATATGGTGTGTGTGTGTGTGTGTGTGTGTGTGTGTGTGTGTGTTGTGTGTGTTGAACAGGGGAACGTTCAAACGCAGACAGGCACACACGTACACACACACTGCTTTAAACTGGAAGCCTTTATAAAGGTCAACGTATCTCCTACTGTTTTTGTTTTGTATTCCTCTTTATATTAACCAATTATAAGATTTTAACTAACATGTGAAAGGACATTGAGAAAGATTATCGCTATAAACTCTTCACTAGCAAACCAGGGACAGTAAGTAGACAAAGAAAATAGTAAGCTGACATATAGACATCCACAATAAACACCATGAAATAAGCATATTACTGTTTTATCAGAGAGTAGAGTATGCATTAAGTTAGTTAAATCTGTGTCTCCGGAATGAATGAATATAGAATAAGATGTAGTTCCCTACGGGTTTGCATACGATAAAATTATACTCACATAAAGAAAAAGTTGAAAAGAGCACACTGTTACGTTTTGTCCTTACTTATTTAACATTACCCCCTATTTGCGACGTATCCTTTCCTCCCTCGCTGCTCTCCTCCCCCTCTTCCTCAATCTTAACCTTTTCTTATTTCACCTCTCTTTGAATTTCCCTTTGGCCTTCACCTCCACTCGTCCTTTACAGCTCTCTCTCTCTCTCTCTCCTCTCTCTCTCTCTCTCTCTCTCTCTCTCTCTCTCGCTCTCTCTCTCTCTCTCTCTCTCTCTCTCCTCTCCTCTCTCTCTCTCTCTCTCTCTCTCTCTCTCTCTCTCTCTCTCTCTCTCCATGTATATTTGTATGTTTCTACTACTGATGAACCAAAACCCAGTCCATGTATTCACACAAGGACACAACAAATCCAATTCATTTTTAGATAGTGTAGTTTTGCATACACTACGAATTTCTCTGGGGTTTTTTCCCCGTTTTCTTTTCTTCCTTTTTTTGTATTTAATATAACGCTATTTTATGTAACATCGTGTCCTAGACCCTTCAGCATTCATAGTTTGCTCCCTCTAACATTTCCTTCCTATCG
>NC_087158.1:17112039-17179539 GCF_035594125.1 Scylla paramamosain
ATAATGAGGAAAGTAGTAAGGACAAAAGACAGAAACAGAAACACTCCAAGTGAAAAAAAAAATAGGGCATATGAGACTAGTTTGTATGTTATTACGTTTGCTTTGCTCATTTTCGTGCTGCATTATTGCTATTTGCAGGGCTTACCGTCTCCTCTTTCCCGCTACGTATGTTCATTTCGCTGCACAGAAGACTGAGGGATAGGAGAGTTAATGACATACATTGATTCAGACCAGATATTTAAAGAACATTTCTAAAAAAAACATTGTTTTGAATAGCCTTCACTCTGGATACAAATACAGGAATATATCAGTGTCCCTTTTACTCTTGATCAAAATACCTTCAAGTAGTGTCATCTCATTCATTGATCATGAAAGATTAGCAAAGAAATAATCAACTACTTCCAACTATCGCACTATTGGTTAAAAAAAGGAAAAAAATATTTTATGTAGACCATAATACTGTGCGTATTCTGACATGTTATATTGTGTCGGGTTGCACGTAACTAGACCGTGTTGTGTTCAGAGACAAAGCTGTATATGTGATGGGTGAGCTGCGTCTGGAAGGTCTGTATTGTGTTTTGAGCGTCATGAATTTGTCTGGACGGATTAGTCTTTGCTCAGCAGAAAATCAGAAAAATTTGAGAACTTAACGTTAAAATGATTTTGGAGGCTTTAGTTTAGATAATAAAATGGACTGAAGCTGTCTTCCCCAGCGTGACGCGATACTGCTTCCATCGACCTTGTGTAGCTTTGAGTTTCCTTCACTGTATTTTCTTTTCTTAAAGAAAAGAACTTGCAGTCTCATAAGGTCTCCATATTGTATCCGGCGGAGACCAACGCCACTGCGGCAAATCTCTCTCTCTCTCTGTCTCTCTCTCTCTCTCTCTCTCTCTCTCTCTCTCTCTCTCTCTCTCTCTCTCTCTCTCTCTCTCTCTCTCAACCTTACCTTCTTTCCACCCTCTATACTTCACTCTTCCTCTCTCCCTTCCCTGCATGACAGTTGTGACGTTTCTCGGCCCGCACAGTGGACACGCGTATGTGTGTGTGTGTGTGTGTGTGTGTGTGTGTGTGTGTGTGTGTGTGTGTGTGTGTGTGCGCGCGCGACTTCAAAATGAAGTTCATTAAGGTTTCCCTTTAAGATCTCGTCACCGCAGCTCTGCCATCATTTCTGCTTCTCCTCTTTTCTCGTCTTTCCATGCTTCCCTCCACGAGTGTCTCTGCCTCTCCCTGCGTCCCTCTCTCCTCTCCCTGCACCATCACGGCCACTCACCATCACTGTCCCTCGCAGCAGCCATCATCACCACCCTTGCCATCCTTTATACATCCCATTATGACCCCCGCTCTCTCTCACACACTCCCCTTCCTCCCCCATTCTCCTCCCATCCATTGCTCCTCCCTCTGCTGTCAACTCTCCTTCTCGTCTCTCTCTCTCTCTCTCTCTCTCTCTCTCTCTCTCTCTCTCTCTCTCTCTCTCTCTCTCTCTCTCTCTCTCTCCCCTTCTATCAGCAGCCCTTCCTCGTCAGCACCCTAACACTTCCCCTTCTTTCCTTCTTTAATTCTCGCCGCCCGCTGGAGGTCAGGATCAACCACGCTCTAGCAATTATTGGCCTAAATAAGCTTAATATTATATCCCCTACTACCCTCTCTCTCTCTCTCTCTCTCTCTCTCTCTCTCTCTCTCTCTCTCTCTCTCTCTCTCTTTCTGCCGGTATTAAAGTAATGCTGCCTGCTCTTTCCTCCGTGCCTTCCCTCCGTGGCCTCCCTCCGCGCATTAATCTGTATCGCCTCGCTCCTCTGTTCACCCTGTTGCTTCACTCCTTAATGTTTTACGTCGCCGCGCGTATCACTTCCCTTACAGTGGGCTTCCTTCAGCACGCAAGAGCTGTGCCTCATTTCCTTGTGTGTGCTAGACAAGTAAACCCGCTCTGCCCTGCCTCTTTTTCCTCTCGCACGCTTTCTTTTTGCCTTTGCACTTGTTCGTATTATTTTTCCTCCTCACTGCGTATTGTTATTTTTCACTTCAGCACTCAGTATCGTTATTCATTATTTGAAGTTTTGTTTGTCACTTCATAACTGACTTATGATTTCATTTGTTTATTATTATTGTTATCATTTTCTTATTATTACCAATATTATTATCATTACTACTACAACTACTACTACTACTACTACTACTATTACTACTACTACTAATACTAATACTAATACTACTATTACTACTACTACTATTACTATTCTCTACTATTATTAGTATTACTGTTATTCATACTATTCAGGTACTAGCTTCGCAGTTCTCTCTCTCTCTCTCTCTCTCTCTCTCTCTCTCTCTCTCTCTCTCTCTCTCTCTCTCTCTCTCTCTCTCTCTCTCTCTCTCTCTCTCTCTCTCTCTCTCAAAATGATGTGCACTGTGCCAGGAGAAGTAAATGGACTGACACATTTCATCCCACCGTTAGTCTTGCCGAACCTTCACCACCTGCATCAGTACTGCAAATGAGAAATAAACACTGTCATAACGGCAATAAAAAAAAAAAACAGCAACACTCGACTGCCATTCATTTCTTCCTTTCTCAATATTCTTTCCTTCCCCTTTTCCTTTATTTCCTGCCATCCCTTACTCCTCCCTTCCCTTCCCTTCTTCCCGTTCTCTTTCTTTTCTTCCCTCCATCTATTCATTCCCCTGGAACACCCCGTGACGATTTTTCTTCGCTTCACTCCCTTGATGAGATTTTGCTTCGTCTTTTCTTTTGTTGCCAATACTGTGGGGGCGGGAAGAAAGGCAGACAGGCAGCAAGGAAGGGAGGCCCGTCTCAGTGTGCAGGGAGGTGCCGGTGCTGTGTGTGTGTGTGTGTGTGTGTGTGTGTGTGTGTGTGTGTGTGTGTGTGTGTGTGTGTGTGTGTGTGTGTGTGTGCGCGCGCGCGTGTGGATAGGTGGGTGAATTACAGCTGTTGTTGTTGGTTTTGTTATAATGATAAGCGTTCTAAAATGTTGGACTAAGCTAAAGGTATCGCGTCCTTCTGATTCATGTTCCTTAAAACTACTTGCGGTGAATAAATGGAGGGTAAGCAGCAGAAGTGAGTTATCGCTTCCATCACTATTTTGGTCCCTGCATCACTCTTCCGTCACATGTCGCGTCCCTACCCTCCCACGGTGCATCATTCTTTATCTTTTCCTCCATCACAAGTACCAATCATTTCCTCTTCCTCATCGTCCTTTTCATTATTATCACCATCAATTCCATCGCCTCTGCTGCCTCAACCACCATCCCGCCATCCCAGCAATTACCACAAAGTCCTTTGATGCCTAGATCATAGTAATATGCAAGGCGGGCACGCCATCATGGACCCCCTTCATTTGCTGGAAGTGAGATTCTCCAAATGAATGTGGCATGACTTGACTCATGCCGTTGGTTAGGCAGAGCACACTAGTTTGCCCTCACCTGGAATTGCACAACTTTAGTGTTACAGTGGTATTTCCACTATCACCAAACAAATATCTTTTAAATGATTATTGTGATCACCGAAGGCAGTCTGATACCCTAGAATTTTCCTTCCCATTGATCATCATCATGCTCCATGCTCTGCTGCCTCTTCTGGAAACACCCAAACATTGGTTTAGGGATGAAAGTGATGATATAAAAAAAATCATAGTCAATAAAATTTATGGAATGTCTATCAGAAAGGAGTGGAAGGCATGAAAGGCGAGGAGCATCCAAGCTCTGTCTTAAAGCAGGATATTGCTGTAGCTCCGTGAGTGTGTGACGGAATGAAGCGCTCGGAAGCACAGGAAGCAGGTGGTTGCTTTTGTGCTATTTGCTAACATTACTGCTGTTTTTCAAGTCAATTCCAGAAATTTTAATGATAAAGAATTTTCTGCCACTCTAGTTATTGATATATGCATATCTTTGCAGTACATAAATACATTGATTCAGAAATAAACCACAAAATAATAATCATTTGTTTAAACTTGAGTGAGCGAAGTGGGGCATTTCATTCTGCTCTGACGTAAATTATTTTATGAAGAATAAATAAAAACAAGGCTGGGGCCAATTTCCATCCTGCCAATTCCCTTCCACTCGATAGAGATTCTCACAGAGCTGCCTTAAATTCCTTCCGTCCGTAAGAATTTTCCTCGCTTTTGTTCGGTCACGTGCAAATAAATGGCTTTGCTCACGCACCATGAGAAGGCGCGGTGACCGTGTGCTGGGGAGGGCCGGAGACCTGGGTGGTGGCAGAAAAGAGGGAGAGGGCAGGGGCACATATTGTGTGAAGGCTGTAGGCCTGCCATGACGGAACTGTCCACGAGTAGAGAAGACAGACAGGTAGATACAGAAAGTGTACGGTTACCTGATAACTCCTAAAAGCCATTATTACTTTGTACAACTTTTTTTTTTTTTTACTCTTATTTTACAGATTAAACAATATAGCATCATCTCTGCGTGACATATTTGTAATGTTGCCACACAACAATAGGATAGTGTGCTGACTGAAAAGTAGTAAGATTAAATTACAAATAAAATCCGGGTCAGTGAGATGGATTTTACTTATAATTTGTTCATACCCTGAGCGTTATGTTATGCCCCTCCCTTGCTGCCTGCTGCGTTATGCTCACTACGATAATGACCTTGTGAGATCCCGGGAAGGCAGTCACACATTGCACGCTCCAGGTGATGATATTGATTTAATCCCTATCATGGCAGTAGCTTCCTTAATGAACTTTGGGCAGACAACCTTATTAGCATGTTAACTAGAAGGGACTCTCATTACCGCGCCCGGAGTTTCTAATGAACAGCTAAGTAGAAAATGACGAGGAGGCGCCATTAATGTGGGTGAGATGACCGAGGACGGCCGCGGATACCAGGGCGTGGGGATCGATTTTACGGCGGAGTAATATGTTTGTGGAAGCGGCTTTTCATTATGACCTATTTTACGGGCGGGTTCGTGGGTGATGAAAGGAACGAGAGTGTATTATATGCTTTGCCCTTGAGAATTTTTCCCTCCCTTCCATTTTATACTCGTGTGTGTGTGTGTGTGTGTGTGTGTGTGTGTGTGTGTGTGTGTGTGTGTGTGTGTATGTGTGTGTGAAACATGTGGGAAATATTAATGAGAGAGAGAGAGAGAGAGAGAGAGAGAGAGAGAGAGAGAGAGAGAGAGAGAGAGAGAGAGAGAGAGAGAGAGAGAGAGAGAGAGAGAGAGAGAGAGAGATGAGCAGGGAAAAAGAGAGCGTTATTATCTCATTGTCTATATGAGATGCTCTATCATTGAATGTATTTCATAAGCCTTCACGGATATACATATTTTGTTCCGAGAGACTCAAGTTTTCAAGTAGAAGATAATCACTGAATAATAATGGTGACAATTTAAAGACTGGTCTTAAGTTTTTAGTTTTTATCCAGTGCAGTGATTTAATGTGCTATCATTATATATATATATACGAGTATATATATATATATATATATATATATATATATATATATATATATATATATATATATATATATATATATATATATATATATATATATATATATATATATATATATATTTATTTATTTATTTATTTATTTATTTATTTATTTATTTATTTATTTATTTATTAGAGAGAGAGAGAGAGAGAGAGGGGGGATGGGAGGAGAGGGGATGTGGGAGGAGAGGGGGGGAGCAGAAGAAAGAAGAAACAGAGAAGGGACAAACAAGTGTTGCCCAGCAGTGTGTGTTTAAGGATTGTGTCGCCAGGCGTCAGATGGCGTGTGCCGAGCCCTGGCATTTAGCCAACGAAACCCCTTTCTCCCCTTCTCTCTCCTCACTTCCCTTAGGGACCTACCTATGTCGTACCTCAGGTACAGTATTTCATCACGGTAATTGAATGCGGACACCCACTAAGTTTCCTTTTAGACTTAAACTGAAATGAAGTATTTGCCCAGAATGTCGTGAGAGCTATTTTATCTATTATTAATTAAACTAGGCCTTTTAATTTATCTTCTATATCTTTCAACACGCGGTCTTAGGTGTCGGTTCGGGCATTCCATCGACGAACACGAAGTTGTTATGCACGGCTGTCTTCCATTCACTACGTCAGCAACAATTTCACCATTAATTTACTTCACCTGTTGTTTGAGACACTCAGAAAACTTCTGACGTATGCAGTATGATGTATGGTTAACAGCGCAAGTCTTTCGAAAAGACTAGGGACACTACGAGTAACATAACTAATTTCGATTTGTTTGGCGCCTACCCGCTGTCATCCCTCAGAATCACAACGCCTAACACTTACCGGGCTTCTGTCGTTCTTATCTTTAATCGTACTCTGCGTCTGGAAGTTCCACTGATCCATTGAGGGAAGAATGATCGAAGGAATGAGAAGGATTGCTGTAATGGTTGAGTGACGGGAACGGCAACCGCCTACTTAGAGGTAATTGTACTACACGTAAATAATTGTGTTACTGGGACATAATTATATTCTTGCAAATAAGCATTTAGTATGTACATAAGGTCCTACAAGTTACGCCTTTAATTAATTTGCACAAAGACACTGACACACTGACATGAGAAATCATCTCATACCTCGTCGTCTTGTCGCCTGGAGCTCTAATTTTCACGGTAGAAAATCTTGGATCCACATTTCTTCGATATACTGCTGAGTCTCAGGCGGTTCCTGTCCTCATCAAGATCCCATAATATCTAGTTTCCCATCCTCCAAGCCTTGTCGCACGTCCTCATCTTCAAATCCCTGACGCTTCCCGCTCCTCCCTACACGCCTTAATAAGGTGCCCGCCAAGCCGTCACATTCATGCAGTGTAAAGTGTATGTGAATGGGGAGGAATGGCAACAATAGGACTCAGGAAAATCGCATTTTTTTTTTTTTTTATAATATTATTGTTCTGAAATTATAAATAGACAAATAAATAAATAGAGAAAGAAACTGATGGATACTCAGAACAAAAACCTCTTTTATTCTTCTTTTCCCCTCACCACTCAACTCAGCAGGCCCCGCTCCTCATCCACCCACACGTCTCTCTCTCTCTCTCTCTCTCTCTCTCTCTCTCTCTCTCTCTCTCTCTCTCTCTCTCTCTCTCTCTCTCTCTCTCAATCAGCGTCACATGCCACCTGCTGGTGGCAGTCACTCATCGCTGTATTCGGGCTCGTCCTTTTCCTTGGTTTGTACTTATCAAACAGATTAATAACTTCTGCTTTCCCTGTTTTGAAGACATGGCTAACGATAAACACTCTCTTCAATGCATTTAGTTGGAAACAATATGGAGGAGGCAGCGGGAACTATCGATGTCATTAAGAGCATTTGTATAGACGGACTGTTTTTATTTTATTTTATTTTTTTTTTTTCCAGTTCCTATCACTTGTTACATAAGTACTTCCTTCCCTCTCGCACTACTTACTCCTTACATTTCTAGCTAGACTGTGTCAACTTTGTAATCACCCCTAGTACGTAGATACATGATAGCAACAAGTACTATTATTATTAAAGTTATGTGGTCTCCTGTGGCAGAATGATCCTAATTGACAATGGTAATCCAAATCCCAGCACCCAGAAACTGATCCCCTGCAAATTTCACGGTCACACTCCTTCCCTCAGCGCAGGTTCAGAAGCTGGTCCTGATGCTTAATTGTTGTTGGTAGTTCCTCAGCATTATTTATTTATCTATTTATTTATTTATTTGTTTATTTATTTATCTACTTAAAGTTTGAATATTTCACGTTACTAGGACAATACCCCTTTCCCACATTATTCCCCTTCAGGTACGTAAACCTATCAGAGTGAGGGAAAGGTGCAAAGAAATTCTGAGAAGAGTGATGCTGGCAAACTACGTAAACCCCAAACCAGCCTCAGCGAGCTCCTTGCCCGAGACTTCCAGCAGGCAGCAGTCCCGCGCTAGCAGGTGAACGGAGAGGATGTGATGGTGCAGCGTCCGCTCTGGCACGTGTGCACAGACCCTGTTATTCCTCCTCGGAGTGTTGTGCTGCAAAGTCATTAACTAGAGATTCTCATTTAATATCATGTACATATTTGCTTATCGTGTGTGAATCATGATGGACTCGAAATAACATCAGTTTCAAAGACGAAACTTTGTTATTGCAGCAATTTTTCTTGGTGACCGTGAGTCCCTTATACGGTAAGTCTGTTTTGATGTTTTGATGATATATATATATATATATATATATATATATATATATATATATATATATATATATATATATATATATATATATATATATATATATATATATATATATATATATATATATATATATATATATATATATATATATACACACACACACACACACACACACACACACACACACACACAGTTGATCCGTAAGACTGACGAATCACACACTTACTAGCAGCATCAAAATGCTTTTGTCCGTCACACAACACGCTGAGGTCTTTTGCGTCGACTAGGTTAATAAAGGCCTGCACTACAACGTCATTCTTAAGGAAGAGGTGGGTGATGTGTGATGGGATGAGTCCAGCATGTGATCCGGGTTATCGTTACTTATCAATCGGTCGCGCGCGCACACACACACACACACACACACACACACACACACACACACACACACACACACACATTTTAAATTACGTTATAAAGATTTATAAAGTGGTTCACCGTTGCATGTTTGGTAAAGTTTTGGCAGCGTCTCCAGTCTACCAGCGACTGTGAGTGTCTTCTGGTTGGAAGGGCGGTCAGTTTTCGAAGTTACAGATGCGATATATTAACTCTATAAACAAAAATTTGAAATTATGACAAACAATCAGATACATATTAGTAATTTTCCTTTCCAAAATTGGCAAGTAGTAATCGAGATATTAAAAGTTGAACAGAAGGTAAAGATAGTAGTAAAACTCTGAAAGAAAAGGAGATAAGGGCTGATGGAAGGAGGAAGGCGAAGATCTGGCTGGCTTTGACTTCTCAGGAGTTGAGGTCGAAAGGCAAAATGTCAGGCAATGAGCAAGTTATAGTGAATATTAATATTTGAAATTCGTGTCTAGACATATAGATCAGCGAGCAGCGTGGTAACGCGGGATGAATTTGAAAGGTCGTGAATCAGTCGTTAATGTCCTCTACCAACGTCATCCTCATGAGCTGAGGCGTAATCTAACTAGAAGTTACGATAAATACGCGTTCTCCAATCGTGCTTTAGCCAAGGCTTTAGATAAACGTAGCCTTCCTCTCGGCCTTTGTAAGCGAGGCCTTCCTCGGGGTCTTTGGTAAACGTGGCCTTCCTCTCGGCCTTGGTAAGCGAGGCCTTCCTTGGGGTCTTGACAAACGTGGCCTTCCTCTCGGCCTTGGTAAGCGAGGCCTTCCTTGGGGTCTTGACAAACGTGGCCTTCCTCTCGGCCTTGGTAAGCGAGGCCTTCCTTGTGGTCTTGGCAAACGTGGCCTTCCTCTCGGCCATGGTAAGCGAGGCCTTCCTTGGGATCTTGGCAAACGTGGCCTTCCTCTCGGCCTTGGTAAACGTGGCCTTCCTTGGGGGCTTGGTAAAGGTGGCCTTCCTCTCGGTCTTGGCAAATGTGGCCTTCCTCTCGGTCTTCTCAAACATGGTCTCCCTCGTGGCCTAGGCTGGTGTGACCTTCCTCGTAGTCGAGGAAGACTGTGTCTCCCGCCAGGTCTGGGCAAACTTGCACTACCTCGAGGTCGATGAAGGCTGTGCCTTCTTGATGGACTTGTCAGTCGAAGTCCTTTTTGAGGCCTTGACAGAGACGTAATATGGAAGCCTGTCAAACGTCTCCCGTGGCGAAATATCCAACACGATTTCCATCGTTTTTCATTAGGCATCATTGGATTATTTGCCGCCTGAATAGAAACTTAATGATGCATAAAATAATAATGTGGTATGAAGTATCAAAATGCATTCAAGGGATTCGTTACAAACCTGTTGTATTAATTTCGGGGCTAGGGAGCCAGTACCAACCATCGTTTTACATACCATGCTTGAACCGCTGGTGAACTGAGGAATAGAAGCTCTTAGATGAACAGCCAAACGACATCATCGTCTGAATTAATAGTAGTTTTGCGTTGCAGCATTTTGGAGTATGATGTGTTTTTAAGAACCGATGTACTTGGTATTGGTATTACTGCAGCATTAGTAATTTCCAAACATATTACTACAAAATTTGTACATCTGACCTTACCCGCAGCTTAACTGCCCACGAAGTATGTACAATGGGGGACATACCCCAGGCGGCGGTAATGTGGCAGTGATGGGCAGACTGTCACATAAAGTGCCACGTGTAGTTCTGCTGTTCATTTGTAGATCTACGTTATGCATTTGGCTATATTTATGCGAAGAATATTAGTATATTATGTACGAGTGAAATTATATCGAACATATGTAAATCACTGTATGAATTACGTGATCTTCAAGAATAATGAAGGAGTAGTGTATTTTATATCCATATAATTTCCCTACTAAGTTACGTTTGTATATATATATATATATATATATATATATATATATATATATATATATATATATATATATATATATATATATATATATATATATATATATATATATATATATATATATATATATATATCTATATATATATATATATATATATATATATATATATATATATATATATATATATATATATATACTGTATATATATATGCTGTCACCAGTCACCAGATGTGCATTTAATTTATCTATATATTCATTTATTTTAGTTATTTACTCGGCCACTTAGTTATTCTTGTGTTATGTAAGACAAAAAAGAAGGGAGCTCAGTTAACATCAAGGAGCAAAAACGATTATGGATTTATAGTTAGCTTAGGGGAAACCGTATTTACACTGCTGTGCAGCTTCGATTCCCACTTCCAGGCGAGATACAGATATGTTAGATTTGCGACAGACAATGACAAATAATACAAGAGATGAAAAACATTCCTTAGAAGAGGAAATTAAAAGAATTTGAATTTACTTTCGTTAGAGAGGTCTCCATTGAGAGGGAATCTGACAAGTGTTTAAGTGGCCTAAGGAATGTGACGGCCATCTCCGCGGGAATTATACATTTATGAATCAATGAGCTGATCAGCAGTTATGTTACGTACGTCTATTAGTAGTGCATACCAGCGCCACCCATCACCTCCGCCCCCCCCTACCCACCCCACATTGTTTTACGGGCTCCTCTTGAAGAAGACTTGGTTTCGTGAAGCATCGAAGCTTCGAGGTGCTCAGTAAGACTCGTTAAACCAGAGAGTTATCAGCAGGCAACTGACGTCACATCCTCGCTCCTGCCTCTTTCCCCCTCCTGTATACCGAACTTATTATAATATAAAGGAACAGCTGTGGTCCTCTCGGAAAGGCTTTTCATTTTGACTTTCATCTTTCTCACTGAGCACAAAGATCCCCTTCTTAGTTCCAACACCTTTACCTGTAGTCTAAGGTTGACTTCTTATTACGATTTCCTAGGTGGTAGCTCTTTATGTCCCTGCCCCTTTTTGTATTTATTTTGATTACATTTTTATCGTCCACTTCGGTAAATAGCATGTGTATCCTCATTGTGTGATCCCATTTTGGTTTACATTGTGGGTTTGTTATCTGTTTACCGTTAGTGGCTTGTAAGTGATTGACTTGGTTCTTTGTATATAGTAATAGCATCCATTATAAGTAGTAGTAAGATAACCTGCCCCTTAGTTGTAAACTCCCTACTGTTAAGGACCTGCGGATATTTCTTCTATAAGCAACAGCCTACATTAAAAGTGATTTTAAGATAACCTGCCCCATATCTATAATAAGTCTTTTATAAGAACATGAGTATCCCTAGGTGTGCTGGTATAATTTAGTTTTATAAGTCATAGATTATGTGGATTGTGATAATTAACATGCAGAAAAATTTTCTCTGAACCGGAATTAACGTTCGGAGGTGACGCACTGTGAATAAATATGGAGAATACAGCGAAAACAAAATGACCGCGGCAAAGCGTGGCCATGTCCCGCACCTACGTACAGTATTATGACAATAGGCCAGAAGAAATAGCTCCGCTGACAATTCTGGCTCTTCGAGGTCACTCTATAACCAAAAATTATTTTTTCCAAACTTAAATTAATAAATAAATCATTTTGAGAGGGGGAGAATATATATATATATATATATATATATATATATATATATATATATATATATATATATATATATATATATATATATATATATATATATATATATATATATATATATATATATATATATATATATATATATATATATAAGCTGGGATGTTTGCCTTTGCCTCACCATTACCAAGTGAGTTACTCGTGTCTTCTGTAGCATAAATAGTGAAGACAACGGAAAGAATACTGTAAAATGCATTTTTTAATACATATCAAGAGGATGCTGAGGTTATCGCGCACTACAGACACAACTTCAAGATGAAATGGAGACAACGGTCAACCCGAAGGGAAGCTACAATCTTGATCTATCCTTGAATGAACCCTCGCCTGTACTTTATGCACGCACCCAACCTAAGGTCACCGTTTTTGCTAATTGATGATCCCGTCTAACAGGTTGGGTCCCTTCACCAATCACTCTACTCCTGGCTCCTATTACCCTCAGTTTCCTCCCTTCCTATGCCTCTCTACACATCATCTTCCGCCCCCTTGCCGCCCATCATTCAGCGCCCCAGCGTGCCACTTAACCAGCCTCCTATTACTGGCTTCCTCACTCATTAGTCACTTTCCTGGTCATTACTCTTCTTTCCCTCGACACGTGAATCGATCATATTATTTTAGCTTGCCTATACTATTAACCCCTCATCGCTTTTTCCTTGTTTTCCGTTGATGTTAATTCTAGACTAAGATGACGCTCCCTAGCCTCCTCTTTTATCATCATCGTCTTTCTTTTGCGCGTTTATTTTTCTTTTACTTCGAATCAGTATTTGAAAGCGAATCAATGAGCAGTGTCACAGCTGTATTTTCTTTAAGCATTACTCTTTTAGTGTCCCTCAACAATTTCCTTTCATTATTCATTGCGTCAGCTGTTATTCATCTTTTCACCCTCCTCCATCATTCTCTTACTTGACACCCTCTTTCGTCAGTTAGGTCTACATTCTCGCCTTCACAATCATTTATCCATTTCAAACTATATCCATTCACATCTTACGTTATCCATCTTTCTGTCACTTATCACTATCCTTTTGCATCGATCCCTCCTTCCCTCCCTGCGACTCCACCATTGGCCCTCCTCAGCGCCTCACCCATCGTCATGCTCCTTCTTTCGTATTCATAGACTCACGCCTTCGCCAGCCTCCGGTTCCTGAACTCACTTTGCCTTCACGAGTTATTTATTCATGGTTCTGATATTTTTTCTCTTTTTTACTCATCATTCATTAGTTTTTTTTTTCATTCTTTCTTTTATTTGTTTATTTTATTGTGAAAATAATAATGAATTTTGTTCCATGCATATCAAAGCCTTAAGCGTAAAGCTGTTATTGTTAGAATGAGTTTTCTTGTTATTTGAAAATTGGTTTGTAGAATATTGTTCGAATCAATGTTTAGGTAAGTGATACATAATCAGTGGAAAGCTTTGCGTCTCTTTCTTTCCCAACTTGCTATGAAATTGTTTGCGCTCGAAATACACAGTACAACCTGTGTGGTTATTGGGGTGGCTCAGCAAGCAGACGGTACGAGATAGAATTCGTCCTTTTTTTTTTTTTAAGGGTTCTCCCACAATATCGAACAATCCTGGAAAAAAAAAAATGGAGTGTCTTCGTATTGGTACTTAGTGTCCCGTGAAAAGAACACTTGCAATGAATTAAGGCTTGGTCTAACCTATCGTGCGCCACTTATATGACAGTATGGTCAGCGTCATGCGTCCCTTCACCAACCTCTGGCAAGTAAAGTTTCATGGATGATTTTGAAAGTCTAATATATTTGCCACTATATCAGCCCCTATACCGGTCCTGGAAAACCTTTCAAAAGAGCAGGAAATTAAAAATTACGGCTGTGACCATATTGCCCAAGTATCATTCCATCAGAAGACGTGCATACCTCAGCAATACCTCTTTTCCAGCTAATGTGAGGGCAAAGAATATATTTTTTTGTTATTTTTGTGACTGCAGGATTCTGTGAGGATAACCTCCAAGATGGCCGGTACTTATAATTTGAAATTATGAAGCTATGACAATTAAATAATTTATATATTTTACAAATTCAGTAAACAGGACTGATTAATTTGTTCTTCTCTAACAGTTATACATGTGCACTAGCCTTGTATTATAGGAAGTATGTAAATTAGTTAGAATCAGTATGAAGGAGAATGACTGAAAAGACACAAGGAATGAAAACTGATCCTTAAGAAAGTAGATTGAAGTTTTGAAGTTTTTAAATTTAAATTTACACTGATAGATGTCTTTAAGTGGTATAGGGGATAATTATAACAAGGTTGACGTAAGCAAAATTCTCAGAGACATTAATTATTTGTAGATTCGCTCACCGTAGCAATACAATGAGTCAGTCAGATATTACTTAGTTATCCTCCAACTAATATCGTAGTGACCAGTTTAGGAAAAATATAGTTGACTCATTTGAAAGTTATTTACAATTATTTTTCTACTAACATCTAAGCGGGAAGATACCGATTCACAAGTATCATTGTGACTAAAGGAGGAAAAGGAAGAAAATGAGAAGGAGGAGGAGGAGGAGGAGAGGGGAGTGTAAAGTGTGATCTAGGTGACTGTTATGTGCAGTCAGGGTACATCTTATCCCTCATTATATTGGAATGAGTGTGATATCCGATAGGTGCAGAGGTGCTGCCAGACTGGAGGTGGAGATGGAGCTGCTGGAAAAAGAGGAAAAAGTTAGAGGAACAGAAAACAGTTGCTTATTACATTCCCTTCCTGAACACAACACTTAGTAAGGAGGCAATAATGAAATCCAGCTTGACAGCCGCTAAGAATGATGATGACGATGGTGGTTGTGGTGGTGATGTGCCACTGATATATTCACTCGAAAGCTGTAAATAATAATAATAATAATAATAATAATAATAATAATAATAATAATAATAATAACAATAATAATAGGGATGATGTTTGAATGCCCAAGATGTTCCAAGCACACTTAGTTGATCGTGGTGGTGCTGTTAGGATGGTTAACCTAAAATATAAATAAGTAGGAAGTAGGTATTTTAATAAGGCGAATTGAAGGATGCATAGAAATTATGAACTAATTGAATGATGTGAACTAAATACAAAAATAAATGAATAAAGATGAAGTGGTTTATAGGAATTACGGAAATTATGCATGTAAAGGATCTAAAAAAAAAAAAAAGGATCTAAAACTAGTTATTTCCCTATTCTTTTCCCTACTCCCAAAGGCTGCTAACTATGCATTACCGTTTACAGATTCAGGATTAAGTTGCAATTGAATATATATCTGCTAGAAGAAAGAACGTCTCAGTACTAGACAGCAATCAGCACTTCTTTGTGATCCCATTTCATTGACACTGAAGGAGGAAGCCAAACCAAACCAGTCCTAGGATTATTAAGCTGTTTCCTTACCAGCAAAGCATGACCACATTTCTTATTTTTAATGTCTGTTGTTTTCAGGGAACGAGATAATATAAAAAAGAATTATAAGCGTTAAGATGATAAGGCGGAAAGACACGTGTTATCCACTAACTTTATTACCTAGAGAGAGAGAGAGGGTGGGGGGGCAGAGGTTCGCTTTCACTATTGATAGCTGTTAATACTGGTCACAATCCATGTTTTGTTTATCAGATTAACACCAGCACGGCTACTTAAGAAAGTAACATTCTTTCTTGCAATAGAGTCTTATCTTTTCATTATTGGTTCTCCATATGCCAGTATCTCTCTCTCTCTCTCTCTCTCTCTCTCTCTCTCTCTCTCTCTCTCTCTCTCTCTCTCTCTCTCTCTCTCTCTCTCTCTCTCTCTCTCTCTCTCTCTGTCTCCTTTCTGATACTTTAAACAAACGGTGGACACTATCAACTTACGTCAAGGTCAGCGGGTCTTTAGGGATTGAAGGATTTGACAAGGGTCCCAAACGGACTCTCTAACACACACACACACACACACACACACACACAGAGAGAGAGAGAGAGAGAGAGAGAGAGAGAGAGAGAGAGAGAGAGAGAGAGAGAGAGAGAGAGAGAGAAATACGTAGAAAGATTGACCTGATTTCCATTCATCATACAAATGAAATGCCTGAAACGCTCGTTGTTTTGTGAGAAGGTCGTGCGTTTTAGGACGTCATGAATATATATGGAATCAAAGAGACAGCAAAGGAATCCCAGTAAGTAGAGTAAACAGCAAAGTGAATGGAAATCCAATCTCATGTCGTCCCCCAAGCCCTCTCAGCGGTGCCTCTGAGCGACTGTATTTACTGTTAACTTTCTGACTGTTGTAAGAGATGTCCCTCTCTAAAATCACACACACACATACACACTTCGCCTCCCCCTCTCGAGAGTCAACAGTGAAAGATGGATAGAGCAGATATTTTCAGTGTCACTTCCTACATCATACACGACCACCACAGGGCACTTGTGTTTTCCTGATGAATATGAACACCTCGATAACTGTTACTTTATCTTACTGAATCACTCGTTCGCGGTTCTTAAGTTGTCTTAAATGTATTTGATATGGCTTAAAAAAATGTTCGGATGATCTTTAAAAAGTGTTTTACCGTCAACTTACCATGAAGTGTGATGTGGGAATTTGTAGCGTGAGGGAGATGCCATAATCTGATTCCCACAACCTCTAACTATCCCTCACTATCTCGACTTGGTGTTGACCCCTCCCCACTCAAGCATACCGAGTAAAGTAAACACGAGAGAAATATGTCTGAATAATGTTTTTTGGTAATGTACAGATAATGAAGGAAAGATTATTTCGTTCCTTCGTTGTTACAATCTAAATATGATTTGTGGTCCTTGGCAATGTGCGGTTCTGTTTTGTAAGAGAAGCTACTAATCTACTTCCTACTTACTTATCTACCTGTTTTGTATATATATATATATATATATATATATATATATATATATATATATATATATATATATATATATATATATATATATATATATATATATATATATATATATATATATATTCATTCGTCTCAAACATGAAACAGCAAACAAGTAGTATGGCTGTACTCTAGTAATCACGGAGTTTGGTGTGTAAGAGGTTGTTGTACAACATCCACTTTGAATCTTTTCAAACATCTCGTTCCCCTCTTCTCTTATTCACCGATCTTTAATGGAGACCTTTCCTTTTCCCCAGGAGGCCAAACCCTGCAAGCTGGTTGGTGGTTGGTTTATGGTGCATCGCGTCTGCTTCCCGCTCCCTGCCTCTTGGGAACCCTCCTCCCATCGGCGACAGTCCAGTGCGGAGCGTGAGGCATGGAGAGCATGACGGGCCTTAGAACAGCAGAGGCCCTCAGGGAGTGGCGGCGGTAGCGTGATGGTGGGTGCGGTCCGATCCTAGTATGTGATGAAGGTTCGCGGGTGGACGTGGGATACGTCATGGGCGGTGGTGGGGCTGTGGGCGACAGTTTCGCTCCTGGTGGCGATGGCCTCTCTCGCCGCTCTCTTCACACCCACGTGGTTCGTGCGACACTCACCTGCTCCTCCTATCATGTTTGGAGTGTGGGCGTGGTGTATGGGCAGCCTGACTGACCAGGAATGTGCAGCCATCGGACAGGGAATCAGGGACACCAGTGGGGCGCTGCCATCAGCGGTGTGGGTGATGGTGGGCGCGGTGTATGGAGGGGGCGGTGCCTTGTTGGCCGTCACGGGCCTTGCTGCACTCCTCACGCCCATCTTGCCCACCACTCACGCCCGTGCCGCCCTTGCTCATGTCGCAGGCAACATTCAGGCAGCAGCAGGTGGGTGTTAGTAGTGTTCTGATCTTTGTGTGTGTGTGTGTGTGGAGCGGTGGTTCTGTTTAGGTAAACACCGGGCGTAGCCTTTGTGTATAATATAATATAACCTCTCCACGTGTATAATACACGTGGAGAGGTTGGAGCTGAAGAGCTTTAAAGAAGTAAAAATTCTCTCTCTCTCTCTCTCTCTCTCTCTCTCTCTCTCTCTCTCTCTCTCTCTCTCTCTCTCTCTCTCTCTCTCTCTCTCTCACACAAATTTGTTCTGATATTTGCAAAAATACATTTTTAAAGAATGTTTAAAAGTTTGGTTCATGTAATATTTATAGCGTTTAGGAAGAAACAAATATGTATATCTTTGCATTATATCAGGTCATTTCTTTTATACGAAACTTTTTTCGTAATCTCTTAAGTACCCACAACCATCCCCATCGCCAGTACAGTCACTCCTTTGCCTTGCGCTGCGAGTGTGCAGTGTTTGAGTGTGGCACGAATGTATTCTCAAACAGGTACACCCAACAGTCAAGAAGTGTTGACCTGTACAATTTGTACATACTTCATTCACTGTCCCTAACTCTGCACACTTTTTACTTACTTTGGATCAATGTCTTTAAGTCTGATAGAATTGCTCTACACACCCACACCTGCCGTTCTGGCTCTTAAATACTCCTGGGAAATCCCATGCTAGAGAATGAAGAGGAGTTGCAGGTTTAGGGGTAGTGCACTCTGTTTCTCTAACTGTTGACCTTCGTGTTTCACTTTAACACGACACATCAGGTACAGTTCACTTCCATGAAGACATCGAAGATAATTATAAAGTCAAGGACACATCATACACAGTCAAATATGTAAGAAGATAATGGAAACTGGAAGGAAACGTGAATGTTCCAAGATCGGTAAATGAGTGTGTGTGTGTGTGTGTTGAAGGTTTTTTTTTTTTTTTTCCATAGAAATTAAACTATGCTTGGAGGCACATTTTGACCTCCGGATGGCCATAAGCTATTTACTGTAACTTCCATGACCGGCACCGTGGTTCTCAGATGTTATACGTATTTAACATATTTTATGTAATTTTCGATCATCATTGGATCTTATTTCAAATTACGCAGATTGAACGCTGCCCCAGTCGTGAGGTACTTTTTTTAGGAGAGGGGAAATGTTTTTTTTTTCTTTTTCTTTTTTTTTTTAACCACGTGGTATCAGAAATCGTGGTCAGGGGTGAAAGGCGCGTTTTGTTTCGCCATTCACTCCCCGCATTCCACAGCCAAACCGAGTCGCGGCAGATAATGTTTACGAAACTTGTCATAAGGATTTCAAATGGACATAAAATCAAAGGAATGAAATTTAAGTATGCGTCTTAATTCCATATATATATTCTTTTATATTTATTTCTCTCATACATCACTATTTTCAAGGATTATGCTAATATTGTTCTTTGTATCTTCTCTGCATTGAAATACTTTAGGTAGAAAGTAAAAAGTGCATATTGTGAAGGTATATTTAAATAGTATAATACGTAAACTTCATTATTTTTTACCCTCCAGATGACGTGACTTGTTCATTCATGCTGCAGGATGGATATTGCTTCCCTTCTGTGCGATAATTACACGAGACGACCTCTCACTTTACTCCCCGTAACCGACCTTCTTTCATTAACCTTAATGGTTCTCTGATGCAGCGACGTTACACTCTATAATGGAACTACATCTACATTATTTTTTTTTTATTTATTTATTTTTTTAATTTATTTTTTTTTTTTTTTGGGGGGGAGGAAGTGGGGAGAGGAAGGAAGAGAACACGTTTTGGTAAATGTACGTATATATATATATATATATATATATATATATATATATATATATATATATATATATATATATATATATATATATATATATATATATATATATATATATATATATATATATATTATACACACACAGTTTTTTTTTTTATTGTGTGTGTGTGTGTGTGTGTGTGTGTGTGTGTTTGTGTGTGTGTGTGTGTAGCGGACTTTGAATCAAATCGTGGTTTGAGAATATGCTACTCGCCTCTTCATCGTACATGTATATACCGTATAGGGTATCCAACGTAAGTGGGTGCCTGCGCATGACGGATAGCTATAACTTAATAGATTATCATGGACGTCCCTGTGCTCCGAGCTACAGGCTGTCTACTTCAGGCAGACGTGAGGACCGGCCTTAGTTTATGCGTTGCCAATATTACCCCTATTTGTATTCTTATAGTGGTGACTCAGACCTTATTGTGTTTCCTGTAATGGCGGAACATTTGTTCTAGACTCATGTTTTCTGAAGAAGAAGCTATTTCCAGAGATATTTTGGGATTGTCAATTGCTTATGATTATCATTGCCAAGGAATGTAAGTAAAGGAAAATTCCTTTCTTAGTTAAGTGGCTTGAAACAAGATAAAATTAAATGTTTGGATACGAAGACCATTTATGTATTACTGTCAACACTCTTGTCCACTTACTTGCTGTTTTAGGGATGAGTGTCATGAGGATGTGACTCTTCTCACGGGGATCTCCACACGGTGATCAGTTCCTATACTTACATTTCAGAGTACGTTAAGGGGACCTAACAGTAACAAAGAGACAGGTGAAGATTGTAATATTGAGGAAGGATCCAGCGGATTTTTGCAGTTATGAAAGCTTCATATTTATAAAAATGGTGATTTATGTATTAAAAATTCAGTGAGAATGGATATGATAGCAGACCAGCGAAATTGAAAGGCCTGAGTGTTAAGTTCTGCATTTGACGAGAACATGGAATGATGGATACGTGATACAGTGATAAGTCTTTTCGTTCCCCTCGCCACCGCCAGCGACTCCATCACTCTCCCATTGTTTGGCCAGCACTCCCTGCTCTCCGCCCCATCCCCGCCAGACAGCGCGAGGATGGTCAGGCAGGACATGACAGGAAAAAAGCAATGAAAGCGTGAGGGTTAGAGTTCTCTCTCTCTCTCTCTCTCTCTCTCTCTCTCTCTCTCTCTCTCTCTCTCTCTCTCTCTCTCTCTCTCTCTATTTATATATATATATATATATATATATATATATATATATATATATATATATATATATATATATATATATATATATATATATATATATATATATATACAATCATCATCATCATGACAGCTGACACATACAAACTTAAGAATAAAAGATTACGTAAACATGCTGTATACGCATCACGTTTTAAAAAATCAGTCAAGATCTTTAAATGCAATTAATTTTAATTATATATATATATATATATATATATATATATATATATATATATATATATATATATATATATATATATATATATATATATATATATATATATATATATATATATATATATATAATTATTATGATCGTGATAAAAATGCGAGAGCAATATTGTTTGAAAACGCGTTTGAGACTAATAAGGTTTCGTTATTTTGTTTGTACAACTTGCACACTTTTATCCACGTCTTGATCCTTTCCTCATTCTAAGCTGCCGTCGGTTCTTTGTCCAACTTTTCCACCGCGACGCTTGCTTTCTCTCACCACCACAGCCACAAAACTGGAACATCAAAGGTCTTGGCATCGAGCAGTCTACCTTAGGCTTTCCCCACCCCCTGTCCTCCCTCCTTGAACCTTGAACCCGCACTACATTATCCCACAAACTACTGCATCACATTTCCACAGAACCACAGCCTCGCTTACTTTAAAGACCACTCTTACTCCATTTCAAAAGCACTCCACAACTGTGACTGCACAAGTCGTCATTTTGCTGGGCAACATGGCACCATCGCTCAACACATTCACCACACCTTACAGCGCCACAGCTCCAACATTCCCTTGCTGCGTAAATATAAGAGAAAAAGTCCCATCACATTCGTCATTGCCACAGCATATTCACAGCATCGTTCCGTCCACCACACTCCCCACGACCAGAGGTGCCGCTGCCACCCACACCCACCTGGAGCCTCATGCACTGTGCCGTGTTGAAATAACAATCCCATCACCGATATCACCAACTAAAAGTAATATTAATTGCAGGTCATTTAATTTACTAAAGGTAATGAGGCATTTTTATCTAACGAGATCCTGAAAATTAATCTCTCTCTCTCTCTCTCTCTCTCTCTCTCTCTCTCTCTCTCTCTCTCTCTCTCTCTCTCTCTCTCTCTCTCTCTCTCTCTCTCTCTCTCTCTCTCTCTCTCTCTCTCTCTCTCTCTCTCTCTCTCTCTCTCTCTCTCTCTCTCTCTCTCTCTCTCTCTCTCTCTCATGCGCCAGCTTCAGCAATCTTTCTGCCATTTCTCCCCTAGTCATTTTTCACTCTCCTTACATCCAGCGGCCTCCTACCTCCTCCCCTCGACCCCTTCCCTCCTCTCCTCACCTTCTCACACCATTACCTGCCCACGCCGCTCGTTAGGGAGACAAGCTATATTTTATTGTTGGAGTCTGTTGGTGTGTAGAGGAAATGGCGCTGTGGTCCTATTTCTATTTCACACGTACGTAACTTTTGTGAACTCTATATTTGTGTGTTTGCTGAGTCTGCCGTTCTTTGTTTCTGGTAACATACGCAGTGTAAAGCCTATTGTCTATTGATATTGGCTTATAGTGTAGATATTTGTTATGTTGTATTTATTATCTGGTTTGTACGTATCACACAGATGAAAACTGGCTGTCAGCTAAAATATGAAGATAAATATCAGAGAGAGAGAGAGAGACCCTGACTGATCTGTATAGAACATTTTTCTTCCTTTTGTAATTGCATTTAAGATTAGCTCATACTGAGTCGTTGCTTTTGTGATTGCATTTAAGATTAGTTCATACTGAGTCGTTGCTTCAAATGAGTGACGTTCTGTTTTCCCACAGTGTCGCTGCAGGTGGTGGGGCTGCTGCTGTACCCACTGGTCCTCGGGTCACCCTTCGCCAGGCAACACTGTGGCCCAGCGGCTTCCGTCTATGCCGCGGGCACCTGTGAGCTGGGTTACGCGTACATGCTGGCCCTTGTCGCAACAGCTTTGGCGGCCTACTGCCCAGTTCTGGCCAGGCTGGTCACTTACAAGGACTATACTGATTACAGATCCAATCTTAACTACATATGATGGCCGTGCGTGTGTCCCCGGCGCTCCACCACACATGCTGAGGGACTCCCACCCGAAGGACCATGTATGAAATGTCTGCCCGATATACATGCACAGTTTGTAGCCCATTTCACATATAATGAATATTCTGAAACAGAGGGTATGTCTGTCTTCTTGCATGAGCGGCAATTTGCAAACGCCTAAATGAGTCTTTTAGTGACCTGTAGTGTGGGAACAGGCCTTCATTTGCTCCTCATGGAAGTCAGTCCGCCTCTGCAAAACGAAGAAAAATTAAAGATTGTGTGTAGCAGTAGTTCATGTCTTTGTTTAGCTTTATATATATATATATATATATATATATATATATATATATATATATATATATATATATATATATATATATATATATATATATATATATATATAGTTTGCAGCTTTCGTGAACTGGTGCGGCCCATAACATACTTCAGGGATCTTTTGCTGTCCCTGTTAATAAACTATGATTCTAGTTTCAAATTTACTTTCTTAGCCGTGTCTCTTAGATATGAAGGTGTCGTATGAAAAATCTGCCGTGATTTGACTTGCAATGTGAGAGCTACATAAGGATGTAAGAATTGTTTGAGATTGTCGTGGCGAAGTCAAACGACGTAAGGGAAAGAGGAAGATGAGCAGAAAACAGGACCCTTTCCAACTGAATAACTGCTGGGAGTGTTTGGGTGCCCAAATAACAGAAGGAAGACTGAAAGTCACAGCTCACAACAAAGTAGTGTTATGTAGTAGTTTTACTTTCTCTAATTTTTGTTGATCCCGCCACGCTTGTCGCCTGAGCAGGGGCGGCGCCGCCTCTCCTGCCATAGGGAGATAAAGGCTCCATTTTACACATCCATCACGCAGAAGAGGATGAGGATTAAACATTCATGCAAGTACATCCATGAAAAAAAGGTTGCTAAGTCTTCTCGGGGAAGGAATGGAATGACGTGGAAGGAAACAACACTGCCCTACTGAAGGTCTTGGTAAAAGGCAAGCATCATGGGAGGTGTTATAAGAAACAAGTGATAAACCAGGACAAGGTAGCAGTGACGTTACGTATTGGTGGTGCAAGTGTACATACATGTGATAAGTGTGATGACATGGTGATGTTTGAAAAGTTTTCATAAAAAAGTATGGACATCATCGAATATCTTGCGAATATATATTTTACATTACACGGTATACGAATAAGACACTTATTTACAATATCATGGTAGTTATTTTGACGCATGAAAATAAAAAATATATTTACTATAATGAAAATTCATGCCATTAAGCAGTTGGTCAAGGAGAGAAAGAAGACAGACGAGTGACTAGGTAACGTTCTGTTACGTTTCAGAAACAATACGAATAAAAGTTTAATGAGGGAATTGCATATGATTTACAGTAAATATTTTCCTGCCTAACTCAAATACTCGTACTCGCCTCTTTGCATCCACACAACGCCTGGCGTTGGGGATACTAGGCTGTACGTCTCATCTCACTTTTCTCCATGACCGCGCTACATAGGCCGAGGCGCCGGGCACCGCGGAAATTAGGTCAGCTTTATCAGATGAGACGGAGAAGTTATGGTGCAGAAGCAAGGCAGCAACACACCCCGGAGGGTACCCATCTATTTCACTCCTCAGGTGAGGCTGCTACACAAAACTTTCACATTTTTTCCTTCTTGCTAAATACATACATGTAATTTGAGGGATCTTAGGATACATAGCAATTGGGAAGTAGCGAAATGTACCACTATTCTTCGAGATCTTCGTTGATTATTGCATCTTAGTGCCGCAATAACGAGATCAAGTGGCGCTGCTTTTTTTTTTTTTTTTACGACGGATACATAACCCTACTGTGGCAGAAGGCCGCCAGAGGAGGTGGCGTCCATGACATTTCTGGCCCCAGTATAATTTGATTCCTGGGGCACCTTGACGTCTCTTTTAAGAATTGAAGCCCGTAGAAAGGTAAAAGGATGGAAAAAGATTGCGTTCCGGAGTTTAACAATAAAGTGAAAGAAAAAAAAATTAAGATACAGAATAGGGGTGAGAGTAGCTCTTGTGCTGGGTACGTGCAGTCGACAACTTCAGAGACGGTAATAACCATGAAAAGGTAGCAGAGGTGCAATGCGGCGAAACGTGATTGAAAACAGTCAGAAGACCGGAGTCGAGACTCGACTCCACTATACTCGTGCATATGGATGCGATCCTCACCCACCAACACACACACACATACATTTTAGATTAAATCATTAGTTTTGGGAAAAAAAAAAAAAAAAAAACTGTACTAAAAAAAATACTGGGTTTGATATAGAAAAGCCCATTTCCGTGAGGCTACGTCGAGCTATTGCGAGATAATAAAATGAACCTGGAAATTAATCCATCTTACCACAGTCTATAATCTGAACAGTCCACACAAGGCGACGCTTCGTAAGCCATCACGTGTAGGCCTGATGGCTTCTTGCAGCTTCCCTTATTTCTTATGTTGTTATGTTCTAAGTCACACGTTAGATATTTGCCACCGTATCTGGTGTTCTCGTTCTTGTCCTTCCGCTGTTCGTGCCCTCTTTACTTTTTGAATTGGTCTTATCCTTGCATCATTATATACTTAGGCTTTCTTTCTCCCTTTTTCCTTTAGCATTTGCCGTTCACTCTGGCCGTGAGGCATAATGATGGCCACGGAACTTTCCTTACTGTCTTATTATTGTTATTAGTTTACTATTATCATCAGCATCATTATCAGCATTATTATTTCAATCATTATTTTCACTATTATTGTAGATTAGAATTATTCATGACTCGTTAATGTTTTTTTTTTTCCTTGGATACATATGAATAAACTTAAGGAAAATGTATTTGTAAATTTTTCCTTGACATAATGTATTCAACTTTCGGGAAGTAGTGCCATCCAGGTGAGTGGTAAGTAACTAATACTCTCCCCCTCCCCTCTCCCCGCGCTCTATTTACCTTTCACCTAAATCAGACAACGGGTTGATGTGGTTGATTCGACATTAATTTAATTTCCATTTGAAATTCATACTGTGGTCAAATGAAAGAAACTGTTAAGTTTCTGTCTTATTCACCCACAATTTCTGACTTGATCATAAGCTTTTTCTCATCAGCCATTATATTCCAAAGTAACACATTTATAATAAGCATAGTATGTAAGTCACAAAGCTTCTACCATCTACTAGTACAAAGCAAAGACGAACACTTCCGCCATACCTTGGCTTAAAACTATCATCACTTACTTGCTGTCTCTGCTCACAACACCAACCACATATCTCAATCAAGTAAGACAAGACAGACGAGTGAGGACGTATTATGAAAAAAAAAATAAAAAAAAATAGAGAGAGAGAGAGAGAGAGAGAGAGAGAGAGAGAGAGAGAGAGAGAGAGAGAGAGAGAGAGAGAGAGAGAGAGAGCATACCACTGTGTCAAAAAAAACATTATGGGCCAGCTTATCTTGTTGACCTTTCCCTTCCACTCACAGTCTGCAAGGGATAATCACCGCTAAGGTTCGTTGTTATTATTGTATTTTTTTAATAGCCTATAATTTTCTGCACGTCAATTTTTTTTTCTTTTTTTCAGGGAATAGATTCTTTGATAATATGGATCTATAATTCGATTATAAAATTTATTTTGATGGAATGTACAGGTCCTCTGTGAATCATATACAATAATATCTATTAAACCTTAGGAGCAATTCAGTATTGTTTTAAGTGTTTATTTCTTCTTAACAAAGGTGTTGCCGGGCATGACAGGGTGCTGCAGCCAGCATCACGACACTTCAGGAGCGCCATGGGAGGGTTTCAAGAAGTTCTCGTCCATGTTGAGAATTCAAGCCGCAATCCTCTTTAAAAGTTATTGTTAAAACTTTCACTCTCTTCAGACGATACATTTCTAGCATCCCAGGCCACTCTGCTTCCCTCAGCGAGCTCCTATTCTTTCCAAGTGTTGTGTGGTGCTGCAGTGATCGAACGTCCCATCTTACAAAATTAATGATCCATATGGTTATTTATTTCTCTATCTACATATCGATATATATTCCTATCGAAAACATTGTGATGTGCCATTAACCACATCAGAAAAATTTCGTCTCTAATAATGCACGAATATTTTTCCGATGACAGAAGATCTGGATATGACACGGGCAGCCGAAGCCAAGTAGCCATTTCCAAAAAGAGCAACACGGGTGTCTGTGGAGGAATGGAAGAGTGCTTATGCGAGATGAATGAATGAAGAACAGACTTGAATGCATTACTGGTGACACAACCATGAAGGCCCTCGCGGAAAGTTCTCCACTATTTGACCTATTATATTTTACTTGTTTACTTTTCTTCTCGGTAAGAGATGGAAAGAAGATGAGAGTAGCACCCGCGTGGCACACATGCAGGCAGTACAGGAACAGGTAGCACAGACACTACTAGTACTGCTTTCGTGAATCCCTTTATTTTGTTGAGCGGACCAAACGCGGAGAAACTTCCGTCTGTGATGGATCTATCACGGTCCAGCAGAGACAGAACAGATGAAGTCTTTATATGGGATGACCAGACCCTCACCCAGTGTTGCTGGTGAGAGATATGAAGTTGGTATATACAGTACGAAGATAGCCAGTATTTTCAAGCATGTGCGCATGAAACAGTGGGATGTCCTGGCCAAAGCAGCTGTATTTCATCCTCTCCACCTCGTTATCCAATACCTACACGTGATGTTCTTATTATTGTTAATGCAGTTACACGAGATGGAAAGCTAGAAGGGATGCGGGTGCGGCATGATGTACTAAGATTTGCGTGTGATTCGAGTGTACGATTTTGAGTTGTATTTAATTTGACTGCTGTAGTGACAATATATTCAGGATTTAATATCACTATTTGCTTTGTATTTTAAGCGTTATTTCATTACTTGTAATTTTATAAACTTACGTATTTCGGCCGTGAATTTGTATAAAACGTTAATAATTTTGAATTAATTATTATCATTGTTATTATTATTATTATTATTATTATTATTATTATTATTATTATTATTATTACTACCATTATCATTATTATCATTTTGCTTCTATTCATTCAATCCACGAGTTTGCCTTGCACCTCACTCAGCCCTGGTCTAATCCCTTACACTACAAAGCTCCCTGCTCTTGAAACACACACGCATACACACATACACACATACACACACACACACACTCATCCTCGCTGCGATCAGACGTGCCTACCACGTGTTCTGCCTCTAACCTGATTCAAGTGACTACCGCCAGTCATGGATCTTGACACTATTATAGTGAAAACGGAAGCTCAAGAACGTGCACTTCGCTCGGCAATGGCAGGACTCCAAATTGTTGCAGGCACTGTGACTGACAATCAAGAGCCTGGCATTATCCAGACCCTAAATGACGGACATAAAAAACGATGTGAAGGTGCCTCAGAAATCTGACACTGACAAAAACTGGTAGTTTGAATAACCGCAATCAAGAATTGGTGAACTGGAACAACGGATGAACTTACAAGAGGACTACAGCAGACGTACTAACCTGTGCATGAGTGGCCAATAGGAGCAACCGGGCAGTGAAACGATTATTAGAAGTTTCAACTACCTTCGGTGAACCTCGAAGGAGCGAACAGGGTGAGCCCAGCCACTCCCTCCCACCCCCGGGCAAGCGTCGTTCACTTCGAGAAATTCAGCGATTGGAAACCTCTTATGAGGATGCCAAGAAACTCAAAGGAACAAGAATATATATCAATGAAAACCTTTGTCCTGCTTTCCTGGAAATTAAGAAATAGCTTCCACAAATGAAAGAGTCCAGAGAGGATGGGAAAACAGCGTACTTCTGCCATACGTGACTGGTAATTTAAGAGAAGACTGGCCAGCGATTATCATCCTCGCGTCTGATACTGATTCGACCCTCTGAAGTCCCGCGCTGTGACTCGGACTGTTAGTTAAGTCGCAGCGACGGGCGTTGCTGGAGTACGTCCTCTGGCTGGTTAGGTGCGTGCCGCTTTCCCTGCTATGATGGTTCCTAAACAAATCTGTGTGTGACACGAGGACAAGATGGCGGTGATGGTGAAAGCAATCCTGCGATGCTACGTCCTGGCGGTGCTGAGGGAACATCTGGCGACACTATAGGACGTTACCCCAAGACACTCAGGGATCGCGAGAAGAAAGAGATAAGTAAAATTCTCAGTGTCAACTATTGTTGTTACTTCACAACTACAGCCACCAGAACTCATTACCATTGTACAACCTTCGCTTCAGTCTCTTGTTACAGAATTATAATTTCTATTACTGTCATTACTACTATTACAGTTGTCTACCACTACTGCTAAAAACCACTTTACTACTACTAAAACCACTTTATTACTGCTAAAATCACTTTATTGCTGCTGCTGCTACTACTGTTGCTACTACTACAACTATTACTACCACTATCACATTACTTTTTTTAATACTACTCCTGTCTATCAATGCTTCTGTTCATTATTGTTATTACTTTTGCCATCTATTGCCGTCATCTATGAATAATTTTACCAAGAGTGGCTCCTCATAGATCAGCTGAATTATGCGCCTATGGTAATGAATACTCACGCATGGTTATGTTACAATGACGTGATCTGTCTTGCTCTGCATCACAAATACCATGCCAACTCCATGCCAATGAGCTTCGCTTGGACGGATACAGTGTAATGTCTGTGTTAGTATGTTGGTCTCCAGTATGGAATGGCGCATGCTCTCTTGTATCACTTTCGTTCAGCCAATGAGATCTTTAATAGAACGTCATCAAACGTTATTTACTTCCGGCCAATACGTAAATTATTTTCGGCCAATCACCACGTGTGTACGTGGCGGCCGCGGTAGCCAGCCGGCTAACCGCGGAAGGGTACCCAATGTCACAATGGCAGCCGAGTGGAGTGAAGGTAAATTCAAATACCGGAATTTTATTGTGGTTTTTCATAAGCAAGACGACTTGGGTGTTTTGCCGAAATCAATCGAGTGCTGAAACCTCGGTGGCGCCAGTACTTTCTGAGGGTGAGGAAGAGGTCGACCAACCACACCCTGGACCTTCCACTTCCTATTAAGGTATACGGTTAGGTTAGTGTCCTTAGATCAGGGAAAGTTTAAATCAGTATATAAATATTCTTAATTCCTACTAATATAAAGGATATTTAGAAACTACATAGTAGAGGAAATATTTAAATTACTGGACAGTTTTCACCACACCAGAACTAGTGATGTGAATTTGATTTCTCCATAGTTCAGAAGGTTTATTCAAAAATACTATTTAATACTCAAGCACCAATTTGTCCAGTTGCTTACCATTAAGTGAAAAAGATATAGATTTAAACAAACAACCATGCATCATTCAAAAGGGAAATAAGAAATCAGTTATTGGTCCTTAAAAATTCGTAACATTTATTTAGATTTGTTATGAAATCGGACACCACTTAATCGTTAATTCCAACATTATGTAGTAAACTCCATATTAACTACCTGTTGCTGGATCACGTGAAATGTTGCATGTTCGTGTATTAACATTATTCTATTTGCAAATATTCGTTAATAAGATAAACAAAAATTAGATTAATTACTAAGGCATGGGCATGCTAAGAGCACCCATATTGATTAATATCTGCTTGACAGAGCTTCGCCTCCACAAACAGTTGCTGTAAAATTGAAATATTGAAAAATGTATACATATTCATAACAATAAATATTTACACAACACACACACACACACACACACACACACACACACACACACACACACACACACACACACACACACACACCATCACCACCATCACCATTAAACAAAAAAAAGTATTGTAGGATTAAATCACACATTTCGTCTATATGTAATTAAAACTATATAAAAAAAAAGTCAAGAAAATTTTACGCCGCGTCGCGAAAAATTTTGTAAAGTTTCGGTAAAATTAATGAGATCCTGTGGTGCGCGGGTGAAAACTTAAAAGTATCTAAACTTTTGGTTATTAATTTTAAAGTACCTCGCTACTCCAGCATCGCCCCACTCTGTCCCTGTTATAAAGAAGATAATGTGTCTTAGGTTTATGTTCGGCTACTGCTTCTGGTTCCGAGCGAAACCATCAGAACAGCTTCCATAGTAAATTCTAATGAAGTGTCAGAGTTGCGCACAACTTAATGTCTCAGGCTCGACATTGTTATGAAATAATAGTGTAGTACGTTTCGAAATCTAACTCACTCGCTTCCTTGGTGTCTCTGGCTGTGCCTTACTTATTGTCTTAATCCTATGCAAGACCTTTCTCGACAGCACAGTGAGAATCTACATATATTTCATGAGAAGCCTCCAAGAAACAAAGATAAGAATGCGGATCTGAGAGTTCTCACCGCACGCGCAAAAAAAGAAATAAATAGATAAAATAAATAAATAAATAGATAAATAAAGCTAAATAAATAAATAAAATAAATGAATAAAATAAATGGATGAATAAATAAATAAATAAATAAATAAATAAATAAATAAATAAATGAAAATCAAATAGAATAAAAAAACAATAACACATTATTATTATTATTATTATTATTATTATTATTATTATTATTATCATTATTATTATTGTTGTTAATGATAAAAATAATAATTATTATTATCATTAAATAAAGTACAAATAAATAAATAATGAGAGAGAGAGAGAGAGAGAGAGAGAGAGAGAGAGAGAGAGAGAGAGAGAGAGAGAGAGAGAGAGAGAGAGAGAGAGAGAGAGTGCAATGTTGACAAGGTGTTTCCTTTTGGTTTCAGGAGTTGCGTAGCAATCGTAAATGTTGAAGAGAAGGAAACCTTGAAGTGCGGAAAAGAAAGTAAGGAGAAAGAAGAAGTGATATTGGTGAAAACCACAATATATTTATACAAAATGTATGAATACAGTATATTGTACGAAGGAAATATATTCTAGAATATGAAAGGTTTAGAAAAGCTAATAAAAATTAAACAAGGATCATTTAGTGGAAATGTAATACGACTCATTTTGAATGGTAGCAAATAATTAAGCAAATTTTCATCAGGTTTTCATCAAAGTGAGTCGCCGAAAACAGCTGCAGCAATCAACGAAACACATCAGTACAAAACTTGATGTAGAGGGACACATGTTCGGAAATTGCTTTCATCATAATTACGGTTTGCGATTATAACATTAGGCAGCGAATAGGATTCCTCTCTCTCTCTCTCTCTCTCTCTCTCTCTCTCTCTCTCTCTCTCTCTCTCTCTCTCTCTCTCTCTCTCTCTCTCTCTCTCTCTCTCTCTCTCTCAACTCGCAAATTATTTATCTATCTAAAGATACAGGCGCAAATAGACGCGCGCACGCACGCACGCACAGATAGATAAATAAGTACATAGATATTTTATTGACTACAGCCAGGAGTCTCATAATACATTAGATAATCATACGAGAACTTCACAAAGTATATACATGTTTACAAAAAAACAAAATATATGCAATTATCAAATCTGTAGTCCACAAAGCTTCATACACCGGCTAGAAAAAAATAATGACGGTTTCCCTTTCCATAATCATAAATACAGCCTAGGAATGTCATGAATTGCTTTACACACAAGTTGATAAGAACAACTATCCGTAAACAAATCTTCAGTGCCACAAATCTGATAAATATTTCTTCTCTGTAAAGATGCCGGACAGTCCTGCACCACCTGACACTCTAGGCGTACAGCACGGCACTCTCACAGCTGCTCCTCCATAGAGATGCGGCCGCGACCCCACCTCTTCTACACACACACACACACGCATATATATATATATATATATATATATATATATATATATATATATATATATATATATATATATATATATATATATATATATATATATATATATATATATATATATATATATATATACCGTATAGATGTTAATGCGTAAAAAGAAAGACAGGTAGATAGATGAACGACCAAACAGATACAGTTTGAAATACTGAAATCAACTCTCAAATATGCATATTGAAATCGCGCTTTCATGCCTCACACTGGCACGTAGGTTCATCACTCATTCTGTGTTGCAAAGAGAAACAAACGAAATTGAAGCTATAGCCGGGGGCTTTCAAATGAGCATTTTGGGCGGCATCGGCTCAACGAGGTACAAGTGTCATTACAATAATCACCAAAGGATCTCTAATGGACCTCTTGTTATTGTACATATTGAGTCTAAATGTTGGCAATATTCTCTCTCTCTCTCTCTCTCCTCTCTCTCTCTCTCTCTCTCTCTCTCTCTCTCTCTCTCTCTCTCTCTCTCTCTCTCTCTCTCTCTCTCTCTCTCTCTCTCTCTTGGTTCTCGGTTGTTCATATTTGCCACTGAATTATTCATTTGTAAATTTTCTGCTTACGAGGATGAGAACCCTGAAGAGATGAGAATACTAACACACCACCGAGTATTCCCTCCTCTTAATTTTCTTCCATTTCTCCTTCTCTTTTCTCTTTTTTATCGCATGTCCTTCTGCTCCTTTTTCTCCCTTTACTACATTTTTCACTTTCTCCTCTTTCTCCTCTTATTACTACTATTTTTTTCATCAGATGCCCTTCTCCTCTCTCCTTCCTCCTCCTCCTCCTCCTCCCCTTCTGCTCCCGCCGTGCTGCATTCACAATTTGTTTGCAGAAGCTCGTGAACTCTCCTTGCCGTGTCCTCATGTCGTTCGTTCGTTGGATTTATCGATTGCCTGCCTCACCACCACCACCATCCTCGCTGCCGCTACAGCACTGCCACCATCGCAGCATCCACCACCGCTGCCTCCGCCGTAAAATACCAACACACTGTCACCGTTGCCGTTCTCATCCCCCTCTATCATAACTAAGTACTAGTATCACTTTCTTAATTGTTAATATGTACCACAACCGATGTTACTATTACTCATCAATACTACCACCACAACTACTTGTATCGATTTTCACCATCATTAATAATTACATCAACCAGTATTATCTATCATCACTACTATTGCAACTATTATTATAACTTTCACCATCACCACAAACTACCACAATTAATCGTCATGGCGTCAACGTTACTAATAATCACCATCACCACCACCACCACCACTGCGCGATCTCCAATAATCTGACTTCGACTTTGCACGGTTTGCAGAACATAAATAGCGCCAAGTGGTAATTCCGATTCGCGAAGATGTAAAATATATTCTGCCGATTCTTATGCAGGTCTTTTTCTTTTTCTTCTTTTCCTTTTGTGTTGTTATTGAAAAATCTGAGGAAAATATTGAATTACGTTTCTGCAGAGACGACGTGGAAATGAAGGAAAATTGTGTATATACCTAGGAGGGAAAAATCTCCTATATCAGGTCTCTCTCCTCATGACGAACTTGTTCTGTCGTTCGGGAACAAAGTTCGAATTTATATAAACATATGACATCCTCCTCTTTCCGGCATAAAAAAAAAGTAAATATTATTTAGATTCTTAGCTAATACTATAGCTCAAAAAAAATTTTAAGCTTCATTATTATTTCTTTACTTTCGGAGGAGGAAATATGTTGTAAAAGAGAGAGAGAGAGAGAGAGAGAGAGAGAGAGAGAGAGAGAGAGAGAGAGAGAGAGAGAGAGAGAGCAGAGGGCAGAGAGCAGAAAAGCGAGTAAGATATGCGGGTGACAGGGAGATGCGGAGGAAAAGGGTAGATGGATAAATAAGGTAATCCTAAGGGAGGAACGCAGGAGGGTGTACATAGAGGGGTAGCGGAGAAAAGCTGCCAAGAAAGAAGAGCATGGGTGCATTTCAAGGGGAGAGGGGGATGCAGGCGTGGAAAGAACCTGAAAAGAGAGGAATTCTAAAAGGAAGAAAATAAACTAGCGGGGGAGGGAGGGAGAGAAGCAAGTAACCGAGGGGTGGGGAGTTGTACGTTGGCAGGTGTTGTTTACCTTGTATATATTTACTTGCGCTGATGTAGGACTGCAGGCTACCTTAGTGTGGTCGACCCGGTGCAGTTTGTTCGGCTCCGCTCAAGACTAAATAAGACTTACAAACTTGGGTGGATGAATAGATAGACTTTTGGTTGATAGACTGAAAAGGCAGAACTATCTGATAAACTGACTGATAAATGCAATGGCTGGCTGGCTGATTGACCAGTAGATTAATAAATAGACGAGCTTAATGAGTAACCGATTTTGATTGACTGACTGCCCGCCTGTCTGTGCGATTAACAGCCCGACAGAGGAAGTGGCTGAGTGACACGATGAAATATAGCAGATCATCTTGACTGTGCTGCATTGTTATCACCGCTATTATTATCAACATCAACAACCTGTCGGACAAACCTTTACTTCTGTCTGTTGGCTACCCATCTATTCTACTCTCTCTCTCTCTCTCTCTCTCTCTCTCTCTCTCTCTCTCTCTCTCTCTCTCTCTCTCTCTCTCTCTCTCTCTCTCTCTCTCTCTCTCTCTCTCTCTCTCTCTCTCTCTCTCTCGTTTCCGTGAGGTGACTTGATTTTAATCTCTTGCTCTAATGTGAAAATCATTATGTCCCTGCTCTCAGCGACAAAGGCCTCTGTTATTCTTTGGTGATAGGCAATACTCAAAATAAATCTGTAAGTTGTTGCCACTCATTTTCATATTCAATCCAAAGATGGATCTTGCACCTAAGTAAGCAACGATCTAATCTGCTCTCATGCCCAAGCTTTTGAATCTTTTAAGTGTTCTACCATCTCGCTAGGACAGACCACTTTGGAACATTACTTCTTAATAAGTTCAGGAGAACAGTAACCATCTACCACTGCAGTGGTGGAACAACCAGAAAGAAAATCTGAGATAAAGGTTCTAAGAGATATTAGAAACTGTATGAGAGGATGAGGGAAGGTTAGAAATTAAGAATTCATGTAACACTTTGCTGAAGCTCATGGTACAACTACAAACACTGCGTTCTAATGCTTGGGTTACCGTGTTATATAGGTATCATGCTTATGTATACATACCTACTATGGTTCACAAAAGACTCGTCTCCTTGTTATCGTTCTCTTCCTCCATTTCTGGTTCTTGGTGAATGGATATCCCTCTATTATCTCAATCTACATACGAGAGCTCTTTCTTCTTTCACCTTCCCTAGATTCGAAAATTCATGCCCTCATAAACGCATCAAGAACTGCAGCACTATATTTTACAACCATACCAGAATCCTGTGATATAAGAAAATAATTTGATGTCGCCTGTCTTCTGCTTCAGAAATCAGAAGTCGAGTAACTTCAATTTCTCAGATTTGTCTTCGTTTTATTCAACTTTTTGTTTGTTTACTTAGTTAACGTATATATATATATATATATATATATATATATATATATATATATATATATATATATATATATATATATATATATATATATATATATATATATATATATATATATATATATATACATATATTATTTATTTACTTTTTTACTTTTTAGTTCAACCTTCCTGTGATATCCAGAACAATTACCACGTATTATAAAGTGGATATTTGTTGTAAACGCTGATATACATAAATACAAATACTGTGTTGTTAATATTCAGTTTGCAGTTTGCATTGAACCGTCTTGCTATTACTGTCGCATTACGCTTTAGCTATTTTTAGGCTAATTATGTCATCAAAGTAGAACTTCATAATAGAGGAAGGGTAGGGAGAAGAGTTTCAAGTGACCGAGAAGAGAAAGAGGAAGATGGTAGAAGAAAAGAGAGAAACACGGTGTAGTAAGAAAGCATTAAAGAGTTAGTAAGGTTGGAAGGGCGGATGTTAGAAGTAAACTAGGCGAAGGAAGGGGAGGAGAATGGAGAAATTGATGGCCGAGGGAAGGAAAAAAATGTGAGAAAGGGAAGGAGGGAGAGCGGAATACTCACTCGTCGAGATCAAGTCGTTATAGTAACGTGTGGCTATCACTGTTCGGTGAGGAAAATCTTAAAAGGCGGCTGATTTATGCGAGTGAAGGATGCAGTTATTTAGATATGGAAAGTTAGTCTAGTATATAGGAAATCCTTGTAAAGAAGTGAAAGGGTTTTTGATACACAGTGGGTATGTGAAGAAACTGATAGGAAGAAGAAAATTACTTGGATATTTGAGGCTGAATCGTTAATACGAATAATATTCCAGGAAAAGAGGAATAAAAATAGCAGGATGACCAGAGATAAAAGGAAAAGAAAATTGGGAGGGAGACTTTTGAGCCATTATAATGACTTTAGTGGCGGAGCAACTTTGGTACGTACTTTATGGCCCTCTTGAAAACTTATATCACCTAATAACCCCGAGGCTTAACTGGTGGCGGGAGAGACTTCGCGCGTCATGAACTGTAGCAGTGGACGTAACAGAAGTAATGCCAAGGACACACACACACACACACACACACAGTCCATGTCTTAGTTGAATATTCATCTGTCGTAATCTGTATACTCTTTTTTTTTTTTTATTTCTGTGGATCTATATGTATACTCGTCTGTTTTGTCTAGTAGTATCTGTTCATCTGTTGTTTTTGTGACTACTCATCTGTCTGTCCTGTGGCGCGACCCAACAGGCGGAGCGCGGTGCTGATTGGACCATTGAAAGCGAGACGTGACCTGGGGAACCAATGTGGTGATCGGGAGGGGAGGTAGTGAGAGCCGGTAATGGAGAAGCGAGTCACTCTGAATACGCTCAAATCCCTCCTCGTCACATCCCATTGAAGGCGACATGAAAGGTGTCGGCTCTCAGGTGAGTAAATAAATTCTAAACAACAGATTACTGATTGCGGTAATGGTGTTAAGGAGTGATTGCGATAATAGAAAAAGAAGTGATAGCTAAAATAGTGGTGGTCGTTATAGCGGTTGCAGTTATATTATTATGAAAATAGTTAACAGTTAACTGTTGACATTTTTATGTGTCCTGTACGGACCATGGCACATATATATATTTAATCAGTCGTTACATACAGATAACTGGGTTGACAACAAAACACTTTTCTACGTGTCAGAAAGGCCGGCCAAGGACAAATACAACAAAAAGCAAATAAATAAATAAATAAATAAATTATATAAAATTAAATTTAATTAATTAATTGTAAAAAGGATGTACGACCAGTTTACATTCTGAGGTGCCTTAATACTCCTCTTTTGAAATAGTTTAATTCATAGGAAGGAGAAAAAAAAACAAACCAGGAGAGGAGAGGAGAATTTACCAGTCAAAGGGATGAAAGTGAAAATGCTAATCAATAAACTGTTCCATTGGGAAGGTGAGCCGAATACAGGAGTGAAAGTAAATAGTCTTGTGCAGTGATACCTTGGGGGTAGGCATGCAGTAAGCTACTTCAGAAAAGCTGTAACAATGGAAATATAGAAAAGCTGTAACAATGGAAATATAGAAGGCAATAGTGAATCAGAGATTCAAGACGGTCTGTTTGAGGAGAGTACTCAGTGAAATAGTGCGGTGTTATATTCGTCATCTGTAGGACTTTTGTTAAAATTGTGTTTTGCTTCATTTGCGACCAAAATATGAAAAAATTATGGGGCTCAAAGTTTTCCATCTCTGGAACCCCTATTTTGGGGGCCCCTTTTTCTTGACAGCCCCCAAATTTTTAAATCCATGTAGGCCTGTCTTTGGTAATTGTCGAGATTTTAACAAAATACGGGTCACTTTAGAGGTTTCTGATCAAGTTGAGTTCGTTTATTTCTAAAATGCAGTCAGATGTGCCTGTTGGTAACTTTGCCAAATTTTGGCAATGCTGTTTCAAAATCGATATATTTATTGTCACAAAAATTTAACCAAATAATGTTTCTCTATATAGGTTTTCAGATCTAATATAAAGCATTGTGAAGTTTTTTTTCTGCTATTGGACTATTTAGAATAATACTTTCGTTTGATTTTAGTATCAATGTGCTGAAGAGTTTCTTAGTAAAAAAACAGATATTAGGTGTTTATGGAGGTGTTTAAGACATTATAAGGCGGGTTTACACGGGGCTGTTTTTCCATCCGGTTGCTTGCAGCCACCCAGAGTAGCTGGCAGGTTCCACCCGAAAGCATTCACACGGAGAGTAGCCGCTAGCCCGCTAGCCGGCTGCATAAAAAAAAAAAATAAAAAATCAAGATGGAGTATCTCCTCCATCGAGCTGGTTGCTATAATTGCGATTGTGCTGTGCTTGAAGAAAAGCCAAAAGAAGAAATGGCTGTGGACTTGTTCCTAGTATAGCCTTGCAGACTGTGGTGCTCGCTCGAGGCGAGTAGATGAGGGAGTGGAGAGGATGGTAGGGGCCGAGATGAGGGGATTAGGTGAGGTAAATGCAGATGAATTGTATAAATATTTCGTAGATAAAGTTCATACAGGTCAGTTAGCAAATATCCCGTATAGGGCAATACGATCACAAAAAATGGATGACTGCTAGGTTAAAGCATTATATAGGGCGTAAGAGAAGTATATATAAGAGATCAAGGGCAGGTGAAGAAGTTTTAAGGTCACAGTATAATGAATTAGTTAGAACAGTCAGGAAGTTAACGAGGAAAGCTAAGGGCAATTATGAATTAAAGGTAGACAGCCAGGCGAAGACGGACCCCAAGGGATTTTATCAGGTATACAGGACGAAGAATAAGGCAGCAGATGGGGAGCTGGTTAGTTCTGGGGAGGAGATTAGTAAACTTCTGAATGAGTATTTTTTAACCGTCTTCACCCAGGAAAACATGCAGGATATGCCAGGTAGTGGACAGGTGTTGAGAGCAGATGAGAATGAGAAGCTGATGGATATTTTCATAACTAAGGAGATAGGGGAACAGGAGATAGATAGGCTAAAAAAAGTTCAAGACACCAGGACCAGATGAAATATATCCCAGAGTACTTAAGGAATGCAAAGAGATTATTAGTGAGCCGTTAGTTTCTGACTTTAGGAAATCACTGGAGTCGGGTGAGGTACCAGTAATGTGGTGGCAGGCTAACGTAGTACCCATCTTTAAAAAAAGGAGATAAAACTTTAGCGTCTAACTATAGACCTGTCAGCTTAACTTCAGTCGTAGGTAAAATATTAGAGTCAATAATAGCGAGGAACATTAGGGAACATTTAGACAAACATAACTTGATAAATCAATCACAGCATGGCTTCACGAAGGCGAAGTCTTGCCTGACAAAACTTGTTAAGTTTTTACAGTAAAGTGTACGAGGCAGTAGATAATAGTGATAGTTATGACATCTTATATCTGGACTTTAGTAAAGCATTTGACAAGGTACCTCATCAAAGGCTCCTGAGAAAGGTTAGGGCACACGGGATAGATGGGAAGGTGTTAGGCTGGATAGGGTCATGGCTTAGTGACAGGCGACAAAGAGTTGTAATAAACGGCTCGAAATCTGAGTGGGGTCATGTAATTAGTAGGGTGCCACAGGGATCAGTATTAGGGCCATTGTTATTTCTAATATATATTGGATAGTGGAATTAGTAGTGATGTTAGTAAATTGGCGGACGACACAAAGATAGGTAAATTTACATTCTTTAGAGAGACGTAGGTTAAGAGGGGACCTGATAGAAGTCTTTAAGTGGTATAAGGGTTATAACAAGGGGGATGTAAGCAAAATTCTTAGGATCAGCAACCAGGGTAGAACAAGAAATAACGGGTTCAAGCTTGAAAAATTTAGGTTTAGGAAGGAGATAGGAAAAAATTGGTTCTCAAATAGAGTGGTAGATGAGTGGAACGGACTCGGTAATCATGTTGTTAGTGCTAGGACACTAGAGAGCTTTAAGAGAAGATTAGACAGGTTTATGGATGGGGATAATAGATGGAAATAGGTAAGTATATTTCATACAGGGACTGGCACGTGTAAGCCCGGTCGCTTCTTGCAGCTTCCCTTATTTCTTATGTTCTTATGATGCTTTCTGGTACAGAAGGGCTGGGCAGCTGGCTTCTTCAGTGACGATGTCAACAAACCAATTCCACGTCTATTTTCCTTTTTTTTTTTTTATGAATAATTTTAAATTTTATGTATTTATTGTATATAATGGTATACTCAATGGTTATTACTGAAACACTTTCCAACAATATTCTTCCCATTTCCATTTCTATATTGGTAGTTGTTCTCATGTGACCCTGGAAAATTTACATGGCAGCCGAGTAGACCGACACAGCGGTTTCTCGGCTGCTCCGGTAATTCAGCAAATCCGGGCTGCATCTCGCTCCCGGCAGCAAACAGCCGCGAATTGCCCCGTGTAAACCCCCCCCCCTCCCACATAACAGTGCTGCGGTGACTATTATTCTTGAATAGAAGCCATTCGTCCAGAAGAGGTCGGCCATTGTTGCTGGAGCTGAACATCAACGCAAACAAATGCGTCTGTTAGATGTTGGCGGAACTGGCAGAAATCAAAGCTTGGAAGTAGGATGTCGGAGGAAAAATAGCCCTATGTGATGAACGTTTTTACTAGTCAACTCTTGCACCAGTGAGATGAATAGATAGATGAAATGAAGGTACTGGTCAACTCTTGCATTAGTGGGATGGACAGATAGATGGAGTGAAGGTACTGGTCAACTCTTGGACTAGTGAGATGGATAGGTGGATGAAGTAAAGGTACTGGTCAGCTCTTGCAATAGTGGAACTGATAGATGGATAGAGTGAAGGTTCTGGTCAACTCCTGCACTAGTGAGATGGATAGAGGGATAGAAAAATAGTTCAGTTACAAAAAAAAAGGTAAAAAAAAACATCAAACAAGAAATAGTTCTGTCCTGAGCTCTCTCTCTCTCTCTCTCTCTCTCTGTGTGTGTGTGTGTGTGTGTGTGTGTGTGTGTGTTCCTGTCTTGGCTGTTAGCTGTCCTGTCTGTTAGCTGTCCTCTCTCTCTGTTCCTGGCTTGGCTGTTGGTTGTCCTCTGTTTTGTTGGCTTGGCTGTCCTCTCTGTTCTTGTGGCCCTTGGCACTTGCCCATCGCCCGGGCAGCCTCTACACACAGGCTGCCTCTCCACTGCCATAGAGCATCTCCACCTCCCACAGCAGCCACATGAGCGAGGGCGGGACATCCTGACTCCCCCCACACCACACTGCCAAGAGGCTCAGCATGTCCACCAATGATAGTCGACTACCTCTCAGTCCCATTTTCTACTTCTCTTGAAATAAAAAATGTGCCTTAGTTCAGTTTTTGCCTGAGTGGGGAAAAGTAGGATGGTTGGTAACAGACTGGTTGTGTAAGTGAGAAAATTAGTAAATAAATTAAGCAAAGGGTGAAGATGGGAGTCATGAACCAAGTGAGAGTGCAAGTATGAAGTGAGTGAATGAGAGGATCAGTGAAGAAACAAGTGCTGAAAGAGAGAGAGAGAGAGAGAGAGAGAGAGAGAGAGAGAGAGAGAGAGAGAGAGAGAGAGAGAGAATATCAAGTCAACATTTTCACCTGTTTTTACATACCAAATTTCCTGTAAAGTCACCCAAACCTGTCCACACATCCTCACACATGCCACAAACCCGCCCACACCTGTCCATTCATATTTCCACCGGTTTTTACATACCCACACACCTATTAAGCCACCCACACTTGCCACACACCTGCAAACACCTGTTTCAGTTGCAGGTGTGGGAATGCCCATCTCCACCACAGCAAGGGTGTACAAGAAGCAGGTGATGGGGGCAGAGGCAGAGAGTTACCTAGAATGGGAAAATTTTCCTTATCTAGGACTATTAAAGGTAAGTCCCCATGTACACATGTCTTTCAACACCTGTCCTTAACAAACAAACACACACACACACACACACACACACACACACCTGTTATTCATTAGGTTATCAGGTTTTATTGCATTCTTCTATTCCAGAGTTTTTCAGAACCTCTATTGACCTCTCTAAACCTCTCCTAACCTCTCTGAACTGCTCTTAATTCTCTTAACTTTTAACCTCTCTAAACCTCTCCTGACCTCTCTAAGCCTCTCCTAACCTCTCTAAATCTTTCTCTTAACCTCTCCTAACTTCTTTGAAACCTCTCTAAACCTTTCCTAACCTCTTCTAACCTATCCTGACCTCATCTACCTCTATCCTAACTTTTTCTAACATATCTTAATCCCCCTCTTAGACCACCTTTCATCTCAGATGTATAGCCAAGACATGACAGGCAGAAGATAGGGAAGCTTGGTCTTATACTGTTTATTATTTTTGTCATTTAACTCATTATTTTCATTGCATCCACCTGAAAATCTTTGAAATTTTAGTGAATCTCTCTCTCTCTCTCTCTCTCTCTCTCTCTCTCTCTCTCTCTCTCTCTCTCTCTCTCTCTCTCTCTCTCTCTCTCTCTCTGTCTCTCTCTCTCTCTCTCTCTCTCTCTCCATACAGAACAGTATATACAGTGTAACGCACACACACACACACACACACACACACAGGATGTTCTGTTGCTGGAGTTGAATAGTTCTGAATCTGCCAGTGGAACTGCCAAGGTATAAGATCAAAAGTCACTGAGGTCGTGAAGATGGCTAGGAGCAATGATGTGGATGTCTTCCTCTTCCAGGAGAGACTAAGGGCTCGACAGTGATCTTCCGGGGTACAAGGCCTTCCACTAGCACCAACACCAAGATGATGGATGACTCTCCATCTGCATGCGCTGCTCCTTCCACATTGTTGACAGCTGGGAGTATGTCGAGGTGCTGACCCTTTACTTCTCCAAGCTCTCCATGCACTTATATCAAGTCTACTGAATCTGGTGCCCTGCCTTGAAGGTAAACAACTTGTTTAGGTTTGTCTTGAAAGAGTTTGTCGTTGTGGTGGATAACTTCAAGGCCCACCATCCAATGCTGGCCTTGCTGGGGTGAACCAACAAAGTGTGCTCCCACCTGCACCAGACCCTTGAAGTCTCCAGTGGCTCAGGCCACCCACATTGGATTGGGCAGACTTGAAATTGTTTTTGCCTCTGTTCACCTCTTTCCCAACATAGTGGCCACTGCATCCCACTGTCACCATTGATCATTAAAGCATCCTGCTACACCTCCAAGTCATCATTGTGCAGGCTCCACCAATGACAGGCAAAGTTTAACATAAAGAGCTTTAACTGGCCCTGGTACCACAATGTGATAGAGACAACCTTCACTGACAGGTTTATCTCTCTGTTCCTCTTGACCACCAGCCAGCATAGTGGCCAACTGCATTCTACAGGCCACACACCACTTCATAGCACTGGTTGAAGCTCATACCTTGATTTACAAGAATCATTATATCATATAGAAGTCAAAGAGTCAAACAAGAGTGTCAGCACAGCAAAGAAGACTTACCAGAGTTAGCCTAGCCCCACCAGTCAGTACCATCTTAGCAGCACTGTGCAGCACACCCAGGCTTCCAAGGTAAAGCACAATGAGGGTTGGATTGAGTGCTGTCAGGGAATTGACTCCTACACTCCTGTGGAAGAACCTCCTAATGGGAACCACTTTGTGGTGGGTGGACTTGCATGTCCCCGTGACCTGACAAGCAGGGCTAGAGATGCCTTAGGCCTCTGCTCTGCTGTACTTAGGGGAAGATAGTTAACCATGCTAGCAAAGTCACCAGTGAGGAACCAGACAAAAGGGTTCCTGGAGTTAGTCTGCTGGTTTGAGTCAATGATGCCATGCATCAGAAGAACCATCTTCTCACATTGTCCTTTGTTGGATGGTTAAGTGTCTGAGCTGAGGTGCATTAGGGGAGTGTCTTAGCTCTGTTGCAGACCAACTTTGGAATCATGAGGGGCTACTTTTTTTAAAATGAGTGGCCCTCATGGGGATGAGGCATAGAGAATGTCTTGGAAAGTTTGTCTCCTTGATTACAGCCAAGACCCCACTCACACAAATGTGGAGCATAGTCCCCAAGATTTCTGGGAAGTTTTCGGCTCCTATCCCTCCTCATGCTGGTGACAGTGGCTGGTCCTAAAGTGGTTGCAGACATATTTGCAGATTACTTTGTTAATGTTTCCAGGAAGGATCCTAGTGTGTGAATGACACACCATTGTCACATTTGGAATCTTGTGGAGCTAACTTTGCTTCCTTTATGGGTGAATCAGAGCTTCATCTCAGTGTAGTGATTTGTCACCAGGGCTTGATAACATCTTATATGCATTCTTATGCCACATATCTGATAAGACTTACTTTTTTTATTAGACTTCTACAACTTGACTCAAAATATCAGTGGTTTTCCCTTTTCTTGGAGTGTTGTTGTAGTTATCTCCATCCCAAAGTCTGGAAAGGATCATCACTTGTCAACCAGTTATCATATCATTTGCAGTACCATGTCTAGCCTCCTTTTTTGTGACTGACTATGCGCTAGTCACCATTATTCCCTCCCTCTGTTGTCCACACAAAGTTGAGGTGCTGGATTCAGTAAAATGGATTTACATGATTATTTTTTTATTGTTCGTTGAAAAACTGGACAGTATCATACATATGCCATAGTCAGCAAACCATGGCCATTCAGTGGAGACCCAAGTAGGGTTTTTTTCCTAAAATTTTTGTTGCCCTTGGCCAGTGGTCCTTTTACATTTATAAGTAAAAATAATTAACGAAAAAAACTTGCTGCAGGCACTAAATTTATGTACGACTGAAAAAAACTCCACCGTTCAATAGCCAGAGGATCGAGTGTCTCACAGACCATAGGTCTAACTCAAAATAGTATTTTTACTTTTTTTTTTTTTTTTTTTCAGCAGACTCTCCCTTAAGGGGAGTACAGGTATCTGATATATAAAAAGGCAGACATAAATCATATTGTGATAAACAACTGGCCTTCTTCTCTATAAGATACAAAAGTAATATATATGTGATAAACAAATCATATTGTGATAAACTGGCCTTCTCTATAAGGTACAAAAGTAAGAAAATAAATAAGAAAAATAATATCACTCTTAAGTAGCAGAAACTGCAAGCAAATATGTAATATAAGACTGAACCCCATGACTTTATAACCTATGATGCCAGCCTTCTCCATACCAAATTTAGACTCTGAAGCTTAAATGCAGTGTCACAGAACTTTACTATTGTGGTGTCTGGTATTTCATGAACACAATAAGGGAATTCTGAAGCAACTGAGATTCACCATAAAATTACCCAAATCCTGCATAAAGTCATACTAATAATACCATAGAGACAGATCTATTTTCAGTTTACTGGACTCAAAACACATATTAACTTAGTACTGGATACCTTAGCTTATGACTACCTTTTCCATCTATTGAAAGCCACAAAACTAAAGGCCTGTTTTACAGTCTTGTGCACAAAAGATAAGAAAAATACAAATTATCAGAAAAATGCTGCTGCTCCACTCCTTGTTCTTCTAATACCACCTCCTTATATGTTGCTTATTACATCCTCATATTTCTTTTTCCTTTTCTCCTTTTCCTACTATGAATTATCTCACTTACTATCCACATGCAAGTAAATGAATGACCTGTGAATGTTACATTTCTTAAAACATTCATAACTAGAAAACAATTTTTTTAATTTTTCAGTTTAACCCCTTCCTGGCAGATATGAGTATATAATTATACAGTATACACACACATTTTGAACCTGGACCCATTTGTCAGTCTATCTATTATACATTCATTCTCATTTGCCTATGATAGTCTTAAAATATCTAAGTAAATAGGTTCCTTTATAACTAATTTTTTTTTTAATCAGTTAAGCTTGCAGTTCCAGCTTCCTTCTTACAACAGTTGCTCTTAACTTGTCAGTCACTCCTTGTCTTTTACCATCAAAAGACATTCATGGAAGTTCTCAGAGAGCCTTTTCCTCTTTCATTCTGTTCCACTCAATTATAGGGGATTATATCATCTACAAGAAAGAAGAAAAAAATCAAAAATAAAAGACTGAAGCAAGATGAGGGCTAGGCTTGTAATGGCCAAGTACTTTGCAAAAATCAGCCCATTTAATGTAAGCATATTATGGACTGACAGATTGGGCACAGAATGTAAGACAGCCAATGGTCTATAGCTAAGGGTTGCTCTCTATTGAGCAGTAGTTCATAAAACAAAAAAATATTGTTTATAATACAGGGAGTAATGTGTAATACTGAAGAATGAGCTAGTACTAATGCAACAGTATTACTGAATGAGAGCTTGGGTAAAAAATGCATAACTGCTGATATAGGGGTTGTACCTTCAGTCTCCACTTTGTCACTGCAATGACTAAGCTGGTCAAGTAATAGATTTGCTTGTAAAGAAATGCAATTGTGAAAATATACAAGTTGCTGTCTACAGACATGTCATCTGACCTGATCTTCAGGCGTGTTTTACTAATGTCTCTGAGGAGACAATAATGGAAACAGAATTTTCTGTCTTCTTGCATTAGATTATAATCTATGTTTTACATAGAAAATTTATCTACTACAAAGAAAAACCAGCAGAACATGGTACTACAAAAAAAAAATAGCAATGCTGATGTAAAACTGCATATACAAGAATGATGCTGCTCTTCTCACCATAGGGAGAGTTTATTTATCTGTCACAGCATTACCTAAATTTTAAAAGTTTTTGAAATGATTATCCATTTCAGAACCAGCATGTCCTCAGAGCAAAGTGCAAGGGAAGGCTAGAAGAAGGAAGATGAAACAAAAACCCTGAACCTTCAGGAAAGAAGTACTGTAGCATGCTCTGAAGTAAGCAAACTGTCATACTGTATTGCAAGATGCTTCATGAACTGATATTCATGTTTCTTTATAAGACTTAAATTCTTTAACATTTCAGAAAGACCTAAAGAAACAGCTGGATGGATCAGCATGACATTTTGATAGCTTGTTTGATACCATTTCCTAAGGCACTACAGTGCATTGCCATGTGTGTTTCATGAAGGTGAAGTTGGCAAGAACCAAGTAGATATTAGGACAGGGGAAGGTTTTACATGATGGTTATAATGAGAGAGAGAGAGAGAGAGAGAGAGAGAGAGAGAGAGAGAGAGAGAGAGAGAGAGAGAGAGAGAGAGAGAGAGAGAGAGAGAGAGAGAGAGAGAGAGAGAGAGAGAGAGAGAGAGAGAGAGAGAGAGAGAGAGAGAGAGAGAGAGAGAGAGTCCACACATCAAAACTATGTCACATAAAATCTTCCTTTTCTGAATGTCTTCCCCTTCAAAACCAAGAAAAATCTCCATGAAAAACATTTGGAAGTCAACTGTACAGTGTACAGACAGTGTCAAACAAGCTCTGTCAATATGTCATACTGATTCAACTGTTTGTTTAGAAGATATTTGCAATGATACCCCTATTTTGCAAACTGATACCTCATAGGGGTTAAAATCATAGCAAAATAAAGAATTCTCTTACAGAATATGGAGCATTTTGGAATATATAATATGATTGGTTACTCTAGAGCCTGCTACAGTATTTCTTTCCTGTAGGCTCAGTGTTTTCAGTTTCATACCCTTCCTCCTTTACTCTGAGGACATGATGCTAAGAAGGGCTGTTGGTTCTGGTTCTGCTTGAAGATTGGAAGCTGTGACAGAACATTCCTGATGATGCCATATTGTTTACTGTTTCTTTCTGAGATCTGCTCTGCTCCCAAGTTCCACTTCATTTTCCTTGTACTTTTCTCTTATCTTGTATTGTATTTATGTTGTTTTAATGTTACTGTTGTCTAAAAGGAGTTCACCAGTAACTTAATGTTATGATTTTTATTTTCTATACAGTCTGTAATATATCCTTCTTTTTTCTGGTCTTCATCTTTTCCCTTATCCATGTTATCAGTCCATTCCCTTTCTCTTGAGCCAAGCTGCTGCAGGTAAACAAAGCTTGAGAGTGGGTGCTTTGGTGCTGTGTGTAGCAGGTGGGGTGAGTGAGGCTTTCTCACTCTCAGTCTCTTACCCCATCAGCCACATAATTTGCACAGCACCCACAATACCCACACTTAAGTTTTGTTTACCTGCAGCAGCTTGGTTCAAGAGAAAGGGAATGGGACTGATAACAAGGAGAAGGGAAGAGATGAAGACCTGAAGAAACAACTGGACAAATTACAAAGACCATGTACAGAAATTAAAAATCAGATTGATTACTGAGAGCTTTTTAACAACAGTAACATTAAAACAAAACAAAAAATACTATATGGGTCTTGGAAGACAGAGAAAAGTATAAAGAAAATCAAGTGATATTGAAAAACTAGAGAACAGATCAGACTGCATCAGGAAGTCAGGGATGTGCTGTTGCAAAGGTTGTTTAACCTACCAACCTTCACAGATGCAGAAACCGCACCCTTTCTTAGCATCACGTCATAGCCTACACTAGTAATTATTACTGCATAAATCATGCAAAGTTTGGTATGGCTTGACACTATTCAGTCACTATGGTGGAAACTTCAGTTTTTTGCAGAAATTGCCTTTTTATGTGAATTAATTCATAGAATGCTGACTTGTAGTAGACCTCTCTGCTGCCAGGAAAGAAGTTAATTTCACTTTCAGTATTTAAAGTAATTTACAGGAACTTTTACTAAGCAATGCAAATTATGCATTTATGAACAAGGAAAAGGACAAAATTGGCTAGATTAGTTTCTTTTGAACAGGCGTACCATTTATACGATTCATCTAAATAAGAAGAAAGTTTTTAAAAAAATCTACTCATTGGGCCCAAATGTGGATAGCTCGTGTGATACCTTGTTTAAAAACTGATAACTTTGGTTCTGGAACACTGAAATGTCTGAACACCAGCAGCCATCATTGAACATGACTTGTTGCTAACAACCACATCATAAATCCGTTATATTGGCTTACTGACCAAATACTTCCAAATGTCCTAGTTCTAGCTATGCTCTATTATGGTACTGATTCCTACCCTGTAGAATCCTATCACACAGCTCATTCCTTTAGGAACATGTGCACAATAAACAGTTCCAAATGAAAAATAAATAAATAAATAAATAAATAAAATAAAATAATAATAATAATAATAATAATAATCTTTACCTTAAAGTCTGCAACTGTCTTCCTTAAAAAAAACCCCTCACAAGCCAAGGTACAAATTGTTAACCAAATACAATTACACACTACTAATGCCATTCATGAGAATCATTTTGTACATTAACTTATTTATCACAGAAAAGGTTGAAATATAATATGCTCAAAAATTAAACTCGTGCATATTTGGCCAGTAAAATTAGCAAAAGCGAACACAAGAATCCAATGACAACTATAATATGAAGATGTATATTTTGACACGACACAAGCTCTAATGAGTAAGATGATACTGCTGGCAAATACTGTAGCTGAAATTTATCTTTTATAGTTTTGTTTAACCATTGCCAACAAGTAAGGGAGATGACATTCTTGGTACTGTCAGCACACAATGGCAGCAGTTGTGCTATCAGTGATGGGATGTAATACCGGGTGGCAGTGTGCAAGGCCAAATTGGAGGCCAGCAGAAATCCTGGGTAATGGAGGGATGTGGTCAGAAGGCTAGCCAACACTAGGTTCTGGATGACTCCCATGAGGCCACACATTGGAATAAGTAACACCAATGTATATGATTCTGAGACTCCTACAAGAATCTGTGGAACAAGTCATTATTTTAATGCTAGATCCTGATAATGATGGTACAAAATTTTTTGAAACTATTATTATATAATATTACTGCTTGCAGTGTAGGTTGTGAAAATCAGAAGGTATAGGAGAAGATGGAGGAGTGAGTTGTGAGAGTGAAGATGACAATGTTTACACTAAAAGATGCTGACCTATAGGATTGGGCCATAATGATACCCTTGTGGTGGTTAGGTGTTGTGGGTGCATGTGACATCCCTAACAGCAGTAGGGAGATTGCCATCACCACACACAAACCAGTGTTCTACACTCATTGCCTATGCTCATTCACAAACCCCCCAATACAAAAGTGTACAATAGATTAAGTATGCTGTCAATAGAGCGAAATAACATTTGTAATACGTAGCTGCAACTAATCAAACAAATGTGACAGAAAGACCAATCACTATGCTTATAGTGCTAAGTGTTATTAATTTATATGACTGCAGGCTTGACTGGACTCAGAATAAACTGTACTGTGTGCAGCACTGGGGATTCATTACACCTGTTACACCAAGCAGTGCCATCAGGCTGCCACATATAATGTACATTAGTGACCACAGAAATACACACACACACATACACACACACACACACACATATTATACACATACACACTGTTGAAATAAATCCAGTATAATTCATATTTCTTATAACCAATGCCAAATTTCTAATTATATTTAATTTTGGTTGTTCCAGTTACACTGACTTTTCTCATCCAATGCTGGACTGGCCTTCAGTAAATTGTTTTAGTGGTGAGCTTGCTACTTGATCTTTACATACTATCTTCACAGAGTTTAGCAGTATAGTGTCAGTGACTTTTGGGAGTACAAAAGGTGGTATGGTTATCACAGATGAGGCAAGGGGTACAAGACAAGTCAGCCAGCAGCAATGTGTTAGATCACCAACCATCACAGACCTGTGAGTCTATTTATTTTCCCGATGCCTCCAGGGGCTTAACCCAGGAAGGTGTGGCCATGGCAGAAGACCCATCATCTAACATATAAACAGTATCATTATCACAAAGTATACTTGCTCAATACATGCACAATACTCCACTTACCATGAAAAGATAAAATAATGTCAGCAGAAAAGCCATTGCTGATATGGCTGTGGGGATTGTTGTGCAGAGTAGCAAAAAAGGCACAATTACAGCAGGTGTACAAAGTAATCCACTTGTTACAACTTCTGGAAGACCCATTTTCTCACTGTTGTCCCTCAGTAAAGCTGTAAGTCATAATAAACTTTTTATCCTTCACATATGTACTATATGCAATCTTTATGTAAATATTTTCATGTTTAATTAATAATGATGTTACCAAACCAACTAAATGCAAATTTATGTAAGAACACATGTCAGCAATAGATAATTGCAACTGAGGACTTCTTATACATACTTCTCTAACTCCCTCTTATGACCCCTACCATCCAGCACTTACTTATACATACTTCTCTAACTCCCTCTTATGACCCCTACCATCCAGCACTTAGCAGTAAGGGAACAACAGACTAGAGTGGTTGTTGGACCTGCTCTAGAGCAGGTGGTCTTAATATCTCTAGTTTTGGTCAGACTGCCTTTACAACTTTGATCTTAGCCTCAGCATATAAAATTAAAATGTTATAACACAAGTTAGTTTAAAGAAATACTGTCAAATGAAAACCCATAACTTAGTTTAAAGAAGTAGTGTCAAATGAAAACCCATAACTAAGTGAGTTTTAGAAGAACTAGAAGTTTTCAGAATAAAGTTTTTAGTTACACAGGTAAAATAACAAGAAAAAAAATATACACTAGGCCTTAGTAAAAAAAAAAAAAAGAGCTAGTATGAAACAAAAAATTGAGAAATCAATCTAAACAACACAACAGATATAGAAAATAAAAAAATAAAAAGGTTAAGCATCTACACATCAATTTGTAGTTACAATAAGTGAAACTAAATTTCAAGATATGGAAGCTATGAAAAGCACAAGACCAAGTAATTTTCCTAATAATTAAGTAACTTTTGAGTGTAACAATAACACTGGAATATACACAAAACTACTAGAAATGTATTATAAATAGCATGATTTATCAGTTAAACAGAGGAAACTAAACAATAGCCCATAAGATATAAACATGAAAACAAAAGTGATACTGAAGAGTGAAAGAGTAGATTAACAAGGCAAGAGTGGCAGTTCTGAAAGTGAGGAAGTTTGGGATAGTATCTTAGTTGGAAGATGCATGAGATGCAGTGAAAGAGCAAGGCTACAGTAAAGTAGAAGAGTAATGGTGGCTATTTAAGTGATTTAATAGGAATGTGCAAGGAGGTTTCTGACATGGAAAGTATTAGACTGAAGACAGGAAATGAGTGGTGGAGTGAAGAACTGATATAAATGGCATGCATATGAAATGTGGCTGCAGAGGAGAGGTGAAAGGTCACAGAAGAAATATAATTTGAAGAGCCAAGATATCTGATGTGGATGAGAGGTTGGGGTATAAAACTCATAATTTTTTTTTCTGCCAAGAAAATATCTTGGAAGGAGATAGAGGAAAAACATGGGATAAGGTTGTAAAAAGAATGTGCAAGAGGAATTACATTTAACTAAAGAGGACTGAGTACAAGTCTTGGAATAGGAAAGTAAAGATGTTGATAATTGGAATAGGAAAGTAAAGATGTTGATAAGAGAAAGTAGATAAATAGGAGGAGGCTGAGGGAAGAGTTCAATGAAAATGTGTTGTTATAGAAGGAAGATGAGTGTGAGTGAAAAGAAGGGAGGGTGGGAATGTGCAAATTAATTTATTTGGTAACAACTGTAAAGGTGATTAATATGATAATTTTTTTGGTATAAATCTTTTGAGTGTTCAAGGAGGCTTGCCAAGTACACAAAAAAAATTGGGGGTAAAAGCCCACTCATTTTACCTCTTATAAAAAAAGGTTGTTAGTTTGCAAAAAAGCAGTTGATCAATCTAGTTCCACGAATGACTTGATCTACTTCTGAAATAGTTAAAGCTATAGGTTGGAGAAAAAACAGAAACAGGTAAAGAATTCCAGTTTCCAAGTGAAAGGGATATAAGACTGAAGATAATGATTTACACTTGCATTAATGAACTAAAAAAATAAGAGTGACAATATGAGAATAAATAGGTCTTGTATGGCAAAACCAAAGAAAGCTGGGATGCATGCAATTCACTAAGAGCAGTAGCCATGGAAATATTTGAAGACAGCAAGAGATGCAATACTATGATGGTAAGTAAAGACTGAAGACAGCCAAATGAAGAGTGGAGGTGAAAACTTTTGAATTCATCCTGTTTTGTAAAACTGTAAGAATGGAATCTCCCAACATTCAAGAATGGATAAAAACACCCCCATTGTTAGCAGCTGGGTGAGCAAAAAAAATGGCAAAGACAAAATGAACATCTAACATATTAGAAGTGACCTGTGAAGAGTAATTTAGCTGTAGAATAGGTAGGGATTGTACTGACCAGGTGTTTGCTGTGAGACATGTGTAAAAAGTATTTAGTGAAAAGTGTCTTGAGCATTCATACTTCAACATCTCTGGTACAACCACCTGCTGCTCTTCCATTCTTCTAATTTTCAGCTGATTTTCTTTAGATTTTATCTTCATCCACCCTCTATCACCACCTATCATTCTTATTCATTATCACAACTCCACCTATTTGGAATCATTCTGTGAACAGAATCTTAAAGGTGTACACAACACTTTGTTTTATAAGCAATAAGAAAATAACATGCAGAAACAGTAAATCATAACACACAACTCATTACTCCCAAACAAACACACAAAACCCAAGATTAAGGAAAACCTCAAAAATTCGTAATCCATTCTCTTTATCATTTATCAAAAGGCTACAATGCAAGCCACCACTCAATCATGCAGATGAGAAACAGGCTAAATGCTGGGAAATATATTAGATCATACAAATAAAAGGAAATCCAGGAAACCAAAAATAATTTTACTATTACCTGCAATGAAACCAAAATTTGTGAAAACCATTTAAAATACCATAATTATAAGTTAGAGGGAACACATACATACCATCAAGCCAAGGAAGTAATGATGATGCCAGCACAGTCACAGCAAATTTCATCGTAAGACAGCCAATTAAGTTAACCCAACTGAGACGACCAGACACAATAGGAAGCAGACCTGTAAAATGCAAGATCTTGTCAATACCAATTTCTCATTAGAATTTGCTTTATTTCTTCCTTAATTCTCTATAATCTTTCACAGTAAAATTCTAATTTTCAGGGCTAAATTTTTATGAGATTAAGGTTTGTTTTCAACAGCCTTTAACAGGAAATCTGGCAATCTGAGTCCCTCTGCAAAAGCAGTGTGCTAGCCCTCCCAGCTGCCAGTTGTTCCTGTGTAGGAAGACAACAAAGTTATAAGCAAAGAGGGGCTCCATCCTACCTAAGGGGTGATAGGTAAAGTACTGAAAGTGACCTCAATTACTGGAAATGGAAAGAGTGTAGCTGGGAAGAGGAGAGAAGTAGTAGAAACTGTTAGGAAGGACAGGCTTCATATAGCAGGAGTGCAGGAGACACACATGAAAGGTTTGGGAGTGAATGACTGCATGAATGGAAATGAGTTTGGTGAGGGAATGGAAGGAGGAATGGTATGGTGTGATGTTGAGAGAATCAAAAGGAAGAGGAAAAGAGTATGCACATTCAATGTGCCCCCATATTTAATATGTAAAACAATAACTCTCCTTTATCAAATCCCACCTTTTCCTTACTGAAACACAAGTGTCTGAGGCTACTACTAAGAGCAAGCTTCTTCTCTGTTCCCTCCTACTTTCTTTATCCTCATTTTCAGTCCAAAACTGGATGTTGTATCTACAATGGAACCTTGAATAACGAACATAATTGGTTCCATTGAGGGGTTCGTTAAAGGAAAAGTTCGTTTTGTGATCTTAAGAACTTAGGCAAATAATTTAATTGGTTTCACAACATACAAAATACGCAAATATAACAAAAAAAATACCAAAAATCACTAACAATGCCCCTCAAACTTATGTCAATGCCAAAGTACACAAGAATCTTATCTGTGACACAGTTTCTTGTTTTCACCAACTTAGTGATGCCCTGTGGAGCCGTGGCAGCCTTAAATTTATCATTGTCCTTGATGATGGTGCCAATGTGTTCTTATTACAATCATAAAGGTGACACAACTGGGTGATGGTTGCTCCTTCCTCATACTTCTTGATGATTTCCTTTTTCATAGCGACTGTAATAGGCTGTCTCATCTTCTCTGACTTCTTCGTGCTGTCCATGTTGCTGAATGCTGTCTTGCTCACAAAACACTGCTAAACAAGGCTAAACAAGGAGCAAACACTAAGAGCAGCCTCTTGTTTATGCTTATGGCACGAGGAACAGGAGCAGTGTTGCCAGGTCACTTTATGCCCATGTTGCCAGGTCTCTTTATGCCAGTGTTGCCAGGTCTTGTTACGCTATTTTTGCCAGTTCGTTATTGAGCTTTTAGTTCGTTTTGTAGGTTGCAATATTTCAACTATTTCAGTTCGTTACCGAGATTGTTCGCTGTTTAAACCGTTCATTATTCTAGGGTCCACTGTACCTGCAGAATGACTTTGTCAGCTATTGTGCCCACACTCCTGAGCATTCTTAATTTTCTACCATCTGGCTTCAACTTCATAGTCACTAACTAAATTCACATGTGCAGTGTACCTCTCCTAACTCCTCTAACTGAAAAATTCTTCACTACTGAACTTTCAAAGTGGAGCACATCCTGGCTTGCTTCCATTCCCTGTGGACTAACCTTGTGAATTAGCCTTTAACTCTGCTTTCCTTCCTGACCTAGAGCAATTGGTGCAACATCTTACCCTGACATGTCCAATATTCTTGACCTTTTCTTAATATCTAATCCTGCTTATTCTGTCACTCTGTCCTCTCTCTTAGGCTCCTTCAATCATAACCTCATATCTGGATTTTGTCCTGTCACTCCATTTCTTCCTCAGGATCCTCTGAAGGAGATGCCTTTGGCATTTTACATCCCCTAATTGATGGAACCTAAGGTTTTGTTATGATTTTCATTATGATTTATTATGAATAACTACACTTGTTTTGAATAACTACAGCTCAATACAGTTCAATATACAACTTAATACATAAGCACAATTGGACAAACATAACTACTTGTACCATAAAGGATCTCTTGTACTAAAATGATAATATGAAAAAACTAAGCTTCACTGGACATTCTCTCAAAATCAGCATAGCAATATAATACTGCCAGCAATAAAATGCCTTCAACTAACTGTAACTTGGATATTTTTAAGTAGCATGGTAATTATTTACCACCAATGCTTACGAGCAAACTTAACTATCTAAAGGTAAATCATATCAACTACCAAATTCATATCTACCATACCATATTACCAGAAATAAACAAATTTACTGTCATGTTAGTTTTTGCATTAAAGGATTACTGACCAAAGACTACAAAAAAATCAAACTGAAAATTGCCACTCTCCATGAACTTGAGCAGAATAGGTTTCCAACTATATAAACCTATTTTTGATACTCCCCTCCTGAAATGGTCCACACCACAGGAACGTGGATACAAATAGGAGCAGGCAGAGTTTCAGAGTTCACCAGTGAAAAGGATGAAGAGTTTAGATACAGTACTAGATAACTCCTATATTTGTAAGGTAAGCAAAAGAAAAGAAAGAGTAAGCAGAGAGGCCAATAGAACTGAGAAAGCATGCAGCTATTAAATTTCTAGGAGCAATAACCATCAAAATAATGGTATAAGATAACATGAGATGCAATATTGGGATGAACATGAAAGACTGAAGTTAGTGAGATGAAAAGCCTTTGACTCCACCCTGTTTCATTAAGCAACATGTGTGGAACCTCCACAACACATTTTTAAGCCATGCCTCAATAAAATCATGCACAATTTCTCTATAGTACCATATTTAGAAGCTTATTAGACACACTATTTCCCAACATCTCTAAAAGCCACCTTGCATGTTATACAGGCTGAAGATCAGTAATGGGAGTTATTAAAAGTCTCAAGTATGGAGTAAAAGGTGCTGCTGCTAGTTAAGTCCAATTTTGAGACAAGCTATTTATGAAATTAGGATAAAGGAATGTTAACATAAAACAAAATTCCTCCTTAAGTAACCAACACCTTCCTTTTTAATTCCTAAACTGTCAGTCATATAGCATTATCATTAATAGCAAGACTAGCAAGTATTTTATTACTAGGTGTCAGTGATAATATTCACTGTATGTTATAGTACATGCAGCAGCAAATATTGCCAAGTAAATATTCATTAACAGTGACAGACACATTAATGAATAGAGACCATTACTGGTATGTATACAGAATTTCACACACAGCATTGACTCTGCCATCAACAGTTGTTTCACTAGTTTAGGCCATGAGGTGAGATAAGGTAGTCTTGTACCATTTCTTTATAGATGACAGTGTAACATTTTATTAAAGATACAATATTCCACTCAATGAGAAAACACTAGTACAGGATTGCCTCTATCATACAAAAATGTTAGCAAGGATAGGGTGAAGGAGTATATGGGTAAACAAAGTGCTAGTAGAGGCAAAGCAACTGCACAAGCAAGAAGGGAATATTTGGACAAAGAGAGGCAAATGCTCTTCTGCCATGACTTGATCCTTGATGGATGCTCTCACAGGGAGTAAGTCATCAGAAAAGATAGATTCAGATATTAATTATGTCCATTTTCAATAGTATGTCTGAGAAGAAAAGACATGCACAGTGGTACGAAGTGGTTCAATGGTACATTTTATAATTATTTAGTACTGAGTTCTGGAATTCAGCATTCATGCTTTTTTTCATATAATAAATTTTAAAAACACTGAATTGCCTCATAAACTGCAAAACACAGAACATAAGGAATCTCCATTTATTATACTTACCACTGATTGTAGGGGTATTACTCCCCAAGATGCTAAGTGTAGATATGATGCTCAGAAGACTCAAGAGAGTAAGAAGTTGATAGTTAATGGAATTCCTGGTAAAGAGGATTATATATTAATGTGTTAAAAGCATTGCCACCAACACCATTGTAGAGTTATACATTAAATGAGGATTTCATATAAGTATTTTGTTTTCTACTTCACTATTTTCTAATACTTCATGTAATGTACTTGCAGAATTAAAACCACAGAGCCCTTTATACTTGGTATTAAAATCAAACCTCTTATCTTAGAAAGAGTCATAATAAGCTGCAGTATAACCTTGCTTAGCTTGGCTGAAGATGGGTGGCCACTTTCATTATATCTGCATATATACCAAGCAGTGTAATCTGCCATTATTTCACTTATTCTCTTAGTCTGGTCCTTAGTTGTTTATTTGTTGAGTTGGCTTTCAGTGACACTGCAAATTCATCTCCTTTCAGTACATTCCATGTACATGATACAATTAACAAGCAAGGTTGATAAATATATGAGAATAACAAGGTGAAGCATGATAAATGGAGATGGAAGTGTGTCAGTAGATGAACCAAAGAAAAGTGTGAGATGGCAAATTACAGAGAACTTAATAAGGTTGTACATAACTGAACAACATGATGAGCTGGTATGATGACTATGGCTGACCTACATGGTTGACCTTACATAATAATAATGATGGCAATGAAAATGCACCAAGGGATAAATAGCAATGCAATTTCAATGGTCCTATTGTCATCCTTATTAATGCCATATCACATCATCACAATTTCCAAAATAAACAAGGCTACTGCAGACTATTCAGAATCACATAAGGGTTGTTACATTTAGAGAGAGAAAGAAAAAATTAACTTGAAGAGTCATTAATACAAAATATATTGTTTCAGGTAATGCCTAGATAAGAGGCTTAATGCTTTACTGTATGTATGAATGTTAAGCATGAGCATGCACTTCTGAAAGCGAGATCCATTTTTTTTATATTCTCTACATTACTAACTCTTTATAACCATATGATTTAGTGGAACAGATTATATACGTAGAAGTATAATACCTTAACTGTACCACAGGCATGCACTCATTATCCTGAGGATAGCTCTCTCTCTCTGTCTCACACACACACACACACACACACACACACACACACACACACACACACACACACACACACACACACACACACACACACACACACACACACACACACACACACACACAGAGGGGTACTTACCCTAGATGTTGGCTGACCATCCTGGCAACTGCAGGAAACAGTGTGGTACAAAGCCCATAACAAAAGCTCACTCTTGACAACATCCCAGCAAGGTTGTGTCTATAGCCAAGATGAACAGCAAGAAGGTGAGATCCTGAAAAGATTCACAATGAATATAACACACAACTATGTACCTGTGCTACAATTAGTCTCTCCATACATACATGAAGAATTTCATTAATCCTATGATGCTCCCCTGACAATCCAAATACAATGTGCAAATAATTTAATGTAATGACAAGAGATATCACCAGATCTCAAAATGAGGAGTCTGAGGAATTGTTCTCAGAGTTGTCAATGTCAGTCATGCTGTATAACTAGTGACACCTTCATCTTGCCCACATTACAAAGGCTTGGTCTGACATGTGGATGCAACAAGGTGACATTAGTGATGCAGCATGACAATGACAACTCTTCCAGAACAGACACCTCATTTCAAGATTTGGTGATATCCATTGGCCTTCCAGATCACCCAATCTATCTCTAAGAGATACTGTATACAACATTATTTTGTCTCATAAAATTCTCATTTACAGCGAGGTGAGGTTAACTGTTATGATGGGTGTCTACAAGTGTGACAATTTAATCAACTTTTTTTACATTTTTTTATGCTACTTGTTTTTTAAGCATATCTTAGAATAGAACTTTCAAGCTTCAAAACAAGACCACAATGAGCTTCATATGGTTAACAGTAATCCTGCCACAAGTGATAAAATAAAAATGCAGTTAGTATTCAGGAATTATTACCTATTAAATATGAGGCGCGCGGTGCAACAACGACGTAACCGTGAAATTTGAGATTTCGTGTTTTTGCCTGCTCCGTGTGGTAGAAGGGTGTAAAAGTCTCGTGGTGATATCGGCCAAGTCATATTCGACCATCTAAGCACCTGTACTAAGGCTCAAAGTCGAGCGGTAATGAGCCGGTAATGAGCCGGTAATGAGTAAGTTTTATTTTTTACGCTCGGAAAAAAATTCATAAAAAATTTATTTATGTACCAATCTTCATGAAACTTTCACCTAATACTATGTGTAATAGGCTCTAACACATTATTAACAAATGAAAACAATATCGGGAAAAAAAATTATTACTTACGGTATACGCGTTAATTAACGCGTAAGTCATCCACCCAAAATCGTCACCTATCACTTCGAAACCTACATCCCCAAACAGAACTACCCAAGACCTTTCAAATGATGTATAATACTTACTTATTTAAGGGTATCCTATTGTGCGCAATCAGTGTTTAACTTTGAGCGCGTTTTTCTCGAAACTTCCATTTCTCGGTTACGTCGTTGTTGCACCGCGCGCCTCATATGATCTCAGTGAGACTGTCTGTATACATAACATTAAACACAAAATCAAATGTGTAATCAAGTGGAATGTAATCAGAGCTTCAACTCAAGAAAATTTTGAGTTAAAACAAGTTGAAGTTGGTAGCTGTCTAGCAAGATGCCAGTAAATACTCTAGGTATCCTGCATTGTGTGTGTAGCAATGCAATAGCAATCATAGTTAGTTGAAAAATTGCTTCAATCCAGTTACAATATAAAATATCAATTATTTTATCAAGAATATGATTTTTCACAATCTTGGATGATAAAAACCAAATTTATAGATAAACATTCAAATAATTTACATTATGTTTAACAATTTACTGGCCTACTAAATGAACAGTTAATCAACCGATTATTGAAAACTGAAATATGAGAATTTACTTACCTAGAAGTCCCATCTTAATGGAAGACATATATGAATGAAAATGACTGCACAATTTCCCAAAGCTGCTATAATGCATCAGATGAAGAAGTAAAACAACAACTTCTGGTAATAGCAGTGCAGTTCTTGGTGAAATCAGGTCATACAGACTGCCAATCACAAACCAAGCTGCTACTTGCAAAGCTACAGGGTGCAAGGGCAGCAAGTGACTGACTGGAGTCACAGATTCTATTTTCTGTGGAAGACAAGAGGCAAAATGGTCATCAGTGTGTGTGTCTACTTACCTAGTTGTATTTAATTAGTTATGGCATACAGGAAGGAAGAAATGCTTATACTGTCCTGTCTCCATATCAGCTGGTATCCAATTTATCCTTGAAGTTATATTCCTTGTGTGGACCACTCTCTCATCTAAATTATTCTAGAGTTGTTCTTCTATGGAGGAAGATATGATTCTTATCTTAATCTATATCTCTCCTACAAGCCATCCTCTTCAGTTTTCTTCTGTGTCCCTTTGAGTCCATTTCATTCCATACACACGGCTGTTCCACTCCCTTAATCATTTAACACTGCAGTTAAATCTCCTTTCTGCCTTTTTATTTCCAAGGATGGGAGCTGCAGCCTAAAAAAATCCTCTTCATATGATATGCCTTTCACATTAGGTATTATTTTAGCTGCTGCTCTCTATACTCTTTCAATTTTCTTAAATATTTTTTTTCTCATAAGGTGACTACACTATTCCTGCATAATCAAGTTCTAGATATACCTGTGTTCTCAAACTTAATTCATTCCTCAATGCCAATCAAAATCCAAAATGTTAAAAAACAGAACTATTTTACCCACAGAAACTAATGTAAAAATGGATTAATCTGTTCCCAGACACCAGTCTACTCTGTCTTAGCGGCTTATGACAGACGCTCCCACAGCCAAGATGGCTGCCTTGCAACATCTCCAGCTCACAAATTATTTATCCAGAAAAGGTGTACTGAATGAAGTTAGTGACACAGAACTCATCCAAAGATACCATTTAGACCGATCTGGTGAGGGAAGCCTTACAGAGGGACACAGAGAGAAGTAACCCACTTGCTGCCAAAATGAAAGTAATCATAACACTTAGACTTAGAAAATGCAGTAGCAGTAGTGATGGCACTGGGGGTCATTGAAAGAGCCACAGGTGGCTAAGGATTATTCCTGAGTGCCAAAAACTGTTTGTTTACATCAAGGCTTCTCAACAGGATCACATTCACCTTATTTCAAAGACTGAATTACTCTCTTATACTCTGTTTCTCTCCTCCAAATATATAAAAATGAAGTAGATATTTATAGAAATTATAAATTAGTAATAAGTGACAGCTTTTGCTATGTCTTTTCATATTTGAAATCAATTAATTTTGTTCTAGAACTGAATTATGGTACCACAACCAGAGCAATAATGAGTTCAAAATTTTGTTCAGAAAAGGAAGCGTTCGGTAACCGAGGTTCCACTGTATTATGGTAACAATTACTTCATCATCCCTATCTAAATACATAAACAACACTCATAAGCTCTTTAATACCTCAATGTTTCTCCTGTTATTTTGTTTGTAACTCTAGTAATAAGCTGTTTGAAAATATCATTCCCAAGTCCTTTTCCTCTGCAATTTTGCAAATAATTTCAATTTAAATTCTTAACTTGTAATCATACATACATCTTCTCTTATTTTGCCAAAATCAATAAGTTTTTGCCAAAAGCACTGGCCCCTGTGGCACATCACTAGTAACTTTCCTCTAAGGGGACAAAATTGGTTTCCTTTGTAACTTTTCCTCTAAGGGGACAAAATTGGTTTCCTTTGTAAACACAGATTGAAAACTCTCATTCATTATTTCTCTCATCTCCTCAGTAGTTTCACAAATTCTTCCTTCTCTTCTTAACTTATTAATGTCATTCCTATGTTTCATTTTTCCATTTACGTAACTGTAGAAGAGTTTGGGCTCTTTCTTGCATTTTCTTACTAAGTCACTTTCAAAAAATTTTTTTTTTCTCTTTCTTATTATACCATATTCATTCCTTGCCTTTCTGTATTCTTCCCAAGTATTTCTGTTCAGTTTTCTCATCATTTTCCTCCATGCCATTTTTTTTTTTTTTTTTTTTGCTTCTACACACTTGACATTATACTATCCATGCTTCCCAATTTTCACTTTATAACTTGGTACAAACTGTTCCACCCCTTCTCTATATTTGCTCAAAAATATCTCATATTTTTCTTGCACTACTTTACCTTCAAATAGCTCTTTCCAGTTTATTTTTCCACAAAAATTTATTAAGCTCTGCAAAGTTTGCCTTCACATAGTTGTCTCCCATTTCTAAAATTGTTCATTCCTGTGCAACATTGTTTCCTCCTGTAGTACTATTTATATTGTTAGAAGATCCCTTCTTCCTAGTGGACTCAGACAATGTATACTTGGTCTAGTGTGTGTGTTTGTGTGTGTGTGTGTGTGTGTGTGTGTGTGTGTGTGTGTGTGTGTGTGTGTGTGTGTGTGTGTGTGTGTGTGTGTGTGTGTGTGTGTGTGTGTGTGTGTGTGTGTGTGTGTGTGTGTGTGTGTGTGTGTGTGGGTGGGTGGGTGGGGGGAGGTGCCCTTCATGCAAAGTGGCAGGCAATAATTGCTCCTCTCCCTCCTTATAGGCCTAAAGATTATTTCAACTTATTCTAAGTGAGTATCATAGTGAGATGTCTGTGCTTATGGATGCCTTGTCTACCGTCCCCTTTGCAGAAATGTTGGTTTATTACACAGATATGGACACAAGGGATTGCACTAAACTACATGGATTACTAGTTACTAGAAATACTACAATATTTCAGTACTCCACAAACACATAACATAATAGATTCGTACCATTTCACTGCATGGCTGCCATATGATTGATGACTGGTTACTTGAAAGACAATAACTGACTGGCTGTATGAACCCAAGGTATATCTGAACATTACTGAAAGAAATTTATGACACCATGCTTACTGCTTACATGGTTATATTTGTAGGATTTCTAGTCTATTATAGTAAATGGCAGTATCTAACATATTGCTAAAGAAATTAAAACTCCAAACTATACATAACATACCTCAAGTTCAGCTTTTGTTGATGCTGATGATGCACAGGATGCAATGATGTAGAGATGAACCACCAACTCTGATGTAAAGCCAGAATTTACATATACCATCTTTGCTTTATTCAAGAAGTGTCCTTCCATCACATTTGAGCTCTCTGCAACTAGACTTCCTGTGTGCCTCATCAAACTTCCATTGGCAGCAGCACTTGTTCTAATGAGTGGAGTGGCAGCTCGAGTTCTTTCTGTTACTATGTTATTCACCCATTTTACAGTGTTGGGGTTTACACTTCCATTTGATCCTCTTGCAGCCTCTTCCACAACTGGGCTTAAGGCTGTTACAGACTCTGAATCACCACATACAGAAAGTCTGCCCATGATGGAAATGTTACTAGACACTGACCACTTTGAGCTATTAGAAGATATTGCTGAGTCTGGTGATCCATCCCTAGTTGGTGAGGGTGTTTTGCTGACATCCTTTACATAACCAGAAACATATCCATTTTCCTTTTTGTAGGTAACTGTATGTTGTATTTCTATTTCTTGGTTTTCCCTGAGAGCTTGGCTCCTTGTTCTAGGAGGAGCTACAAGAATATATCATTAGTTTTTTCTATAAACTATAAAGAAAATATAATGCAAGAAATTAGTTCATAAAAAAAAAAAATGAATCTGGTCTTTGGCATAAAAAGAAAAACAATCAATATTTCTGTTACAAAACAAATGCCTACCTTGAACAACACAGCTTCTTGCTCCCAAGGTCTCCTCACGGCGAGGTCCTCTTCTGGAGCCTCGAGCCATTACAGATCTCCTGCAATCACTACATTGGAAAGACAAGCACCTGCAATTTAAGAGATGCAAAAAATATAATTCACTGTATGATTATATATATATATATATATATATATATATATATATATATATATATATATATATATATATATATATATATATATATATATATATATATATATATATATATATATATATATATATATATATAATCATACCATCCACTCTTCTTCAATGACACTCAACTGTCCCCCTCTTCTACACTGAACATTCTCAGTCTGTCCTTTACTTATAATCTAAACTGGAAACTTCACAGCTCATCTCTAGCTAAAACAGTTTTTATGAAGTTAGTGTTCTGAGTCATCTCCGACAGTTTTTCTCATCCTCCCAGCTGCTAACTCTGTACAGGGGCCTTATCTGTCCATGTATGGAGAGGTTCCACTCATACCATTCTTTTAGACAGGGTGAAATCAAAAGCTTCTCATCAACTCCTCTCCTCTAACTGACTGTCTTCAGCCTCTCTCATCACCACAATGTTGCATCTCTTGCTATCTTCTACCACTATTTTCATGCCAACTGCTCTTCTGATCTCGCTAACTGTATGCCTCCCCTCCTCCCGCGGCCTCATTGCACAAGACTTTCTTCTTTCTCTCACCCCTATTCTGTCCACCTTTCTAATGCAAGAGTTAACCAGCATTCTCAATCATTCATTCCTTTCTCTGGTAAACTCTGGAACTTCCTGCCTACTTTCATATTTCCATCTTCCTATGACTTGAACTCTTTCAAGAGGGAGGTTTCCAGACAACTATCCTGTATCTTTGTTTGGACTTTGTTTGGAGTTGGTTTGGACTCTGTAAAGGGACATGTGTTGTGAAATAAATTAGCACAGCAAAAATCATCCCAGAGCACATGCACAGTAGTGGATCTTCCCTGTTGCAGAGGCAGAAAACACAACCCCCAACATCGTAATAAAATTGTTCCAGTGGAAGGTCTGTTAGGTTAGTTTAGTTAACTTTAATTTAGTTTAGTTTTAGTTACTTTGGGTTACTTTATGTTAGTCAAGGTTAGGTTAGTATAGGTTAGGTTAGTTTTGTTTAGGTTAGTTTAGTTATGCTTAAGTTATGTTAGTTTAGGTTAGGTTATATTAGTGTAGGTTAGGTTAGTTGGGTTAGCTTAATTAGTGTATTAGCTATATTAGTGTTAGCTATATTAGTGTAGGTTAGGTTAGTTAGGTTAGGCTACTGTAGGATGACTAAAATGTCTATAATTTTTGTTTGATAGATTAATTAAATAGGTAAAGTTAATAACGTACCTATATATATATATATATATATATATATATATATATATATATATATATATATATATATATATATATATATATATATATATATATATACTATTACATTCCTCTACAGGATACAAACGATTAGGGTCTGGGACAATTTCATCACTCCTCAGTGAACTTTTTTTTTTTTCTGCAATTTTTGCTCTTGGCTGCTGTCCCTCTGACACAAAATAAAAAAAAAAATAATCATATGGGTCCTTGATACTGGTAAAGGGACCAAAAGGATCAGAACTCCTGATCAGAACATAACAATAATGATAAGGTTAGATTACTGACACAAGGTTGTTATAAGACTATTTCCTCATCAGAAAGAGCTTAAAGGTCATGAATTTTTGCTTGGTTAAAATGAACACACATTTTCAGTTTACATTTAAAGTATCACACATTATTACCAACTTCTTTAAAGAAAATACAAAGCAAAAGCATGTAGTAGAATCTTTTATTTGATCGAAAACTATATTATATTCTACATTCCACCAGTAATGCAAGCTCAACAATCTTGTCAACAACAAACTATACAATCTGTTTGGTACCCTTACTGTATGGCGGCCTGCAAATATACAAGTTATACATACCAAATGATAATAATAAATAAACTAAACTGTTTCTATCCAAAGATAAATGAAGCGCACAGCCCTCTATTCTACCTGATGGTACTAAACTAAGCAATACGTGGTGCTCAGGGTATCAACATGCTTATCCCAACATGCACTGCCACAAAGTAAACACCGAGATTTCTTTACATAGTCATATCATTATGGCATTCCTCTTTTTTTATTTACTGTACAAATATACACCTATAATCGACTATGTAGGGTTCGCATTTGATAGCTGTATGCCTGGATAATACTTACCTTTTTTTTTTTTTTCTAATTCCGGCGAACCAGCCGTCAGAGCCGCGCCGCCAGCTGGTAGTGGTGGGTTTGTTGTGATACCGCGCCGAGCTGCGCT
>NC_087158.1:17184539-17202039 GCF_035594125.1 Scylla paramamosain
TTGTAAGTATATTTCAAGTACCTGACCCTTGAAATTCAAATGTTACAATTATACGACGTGAACACGTCACCCAAATTCCATTCTTTGGCGAGACACCTGGTTGTTTCCCTTACTGTAACTAAATATAACCCACCCATCTTCAATATTTAAAAAAAATGCTATTTGCAAGTCTATGTTCCTAAACTACTAGATGGGCATATTCTATTCACATCTGCTATGCCCAAACTATTAACATAAATATCAACTTATGTAACTTAACAGTAGGTGTGTACTGAGGAATCGTTTAATTTTGTGATCCTTTGGAAACTAGCAAAAATTAAGATCTTATCTTACATACTCTGAAAAGACAGTACCAAAACTCTTCCAAAAAGACAGTATCACAAAAATAACGTACAAGGTACTATTGCATTTTGTAGCAGGTGGACCTTTTTCTTTTTCCAGATTGTCTTATATCTTGAAACATTCAATGTCTAAATACTTTACTCCAATACTATAGGACAGCCAATTTCAATCTCACATTAATTCAATTTAGAACACTAATAAAAATCCATTCAGCTGATCACTACATGCATTTAGACACTGGAAAATTATGGTACTCAACAGGAAACATGTTTCAAGCATTCAAGGCTATAACTATAGAGGACACTTACAATACTTATTGCAAAATGTGAAATAAAATTATTTGTGATAACAGGTGAACTGGCACAAAGATATTTAAAAAGCAAAATTCAGACAAGACTGGTAAAATACTGCAGATGTACTCATGAACAAAAAAGTACCACTTTTTTATGAAGTGAATAATGGGTATAAGACTTTTTCTTTGATTTATTTTGTAAGAAATTTTCTTTGATTTATTTTGTAACAAAAGATATTTGTGGTAAATTCAATTTAAAACTAACTAAAGCGCATTACAAGAGCACATATACATAATGCAACTGAAACAAAAAAATTTGTTCACCTTATAGACTCCTATTCAAGTTTCATCTTTACATGGAAATGTCAGAACAATGTACAGTGAAACACCTAGAAAAATTACTCTGATTGCATTTGAGGTTAATTATCACAAAAATAATGCACCCATAAAGATGAATCAAAACTTACCAAATTGTTACATGATAACTAAGAATGGTCTTAAATATTATGGAAATAATAAACATGATTTTTATAACAATTGTAAAAATAATGGTGACAATGGTAATAATGATGATTACAATAGTAATAGTAGTAGTAGTAAATAATAATAATAATAATAATAATAATAATAATAATAATAATAATAATAATAATAATAATAATAATAATAATAATAATAATAATAATAATAACAGTAATATTAAGAATAACTTTCACAATTGCTATAGGAGCAGGCAAGTTCCCTGACAAGCTAAACAAAAATTTACATTAATTATTCAGCATGAGATTTGCAGTGCCAGTATTTACAGTAACAAAAATAATACAATCCTTCCCTCCCAACCTTTTATGTAATTATGTGATTTCTGATCTGAATCCAATGATCCAAACATTGTATCCTATGCATACAGCTTTAAAAAATCTACAAAGGTAATGACAAATAAACTGTAACGATACATTAAAAACAGTAATGACTAAACAAGGCACAAGCTAAACATTTAGTTCCCTTGTCACCACTTAAATGGGTATAGAAGTGGTTTTAATTATAATCATAAATTTCTTCTGTGATAATTTGTGACTTGCATCACAAATGCTTAGCAATCTTGTTATGACCTACTGTCCTAATGAATATTACAAGTGAAGTCAAGATATTTTTGTTACTTTAATTGGTAAAAGGGAGTAATGAGCAACTTATTTACAAGGCAACCACCTTTAACTGTTAGGAAACAACATACATGTCTAATGTATATATCATGGTCAGAAATAAATGATAGTACAACTATAATCAAAGCAAATTATTTTTTCATTATAACAAAATAATGTGGCATGAAACTTATCAATTACAACCTTTCACCAAATAAAATATCTTGCAATGCTACAGTAGAATTTACTGGAGTCAATTGCTGAGGATGGCACAGAAGGCTCAAGGGCGGATGGCAGCAGGTATGGAGGTGGTGAAGGTTGGCGTTTCAAGCTCCTCGTGCTTCTTCATTCGGGTACCCTGTTGGAAGTGACACATTTATGTCATTAAAAGACTGTGATTTTATTTCCAGGACTATATAATATGTATGGAATAAATTTATAGACAAATTTTTCTTGTCTTTCCAACTAATATTTGCACAAAGAATTGAAGTCAATATTAGCGTAACGTTATCATGGAATTTCCAAAGATATCAAATCATGGTTTACATACTCAACCTCAATGAGGCCTCTCAACTTAAAATGTCAGTGCACAATTAATAAATTCGTAGATTAGAAAACAGAAAGATTGAAGATTATGAATGAGTTCATAACTCCAAATAAATAAGAAAAATATCCCTAAAAAACTGCAAGTTTGGAAGTCACAAATCATTGCATTTCTGGTAGGTGTATCCTTACTGGGAAGGATAATGCATAAACACTAAGATTAAAAATTTTAATACAAGACACAAAGAAGTTAACACAGATATTAAAGCCTAGTAAAGGTTTAAAATGGCCTTAAGAATGTGAGTTATGCATGAAATTAGTTCAGTAAACTATGTGTCACTAATTCACAATGGTGAAACTGCTTTCATGTAAAGTTTAGACATGTGTCTGAAAGTATCCACTCTGCCAAGATGAAAGACTCAACTAATTTTATTATCATTGTAGATGTTTTGGTTAAGAGCTAATTTCTTGTATCATCTCAATACATTTGCACAACTATTATCTGTATGGCAATTCTGCATGCCTAAGGTTCCTACCTCTTACATAATACATAAGAAAATAAGGGGAGCCATAAGAAATATATAGGACTACACATAACAATTCTTGTATAACACATTCCAATCTATAGCCATCTTTCATTTTGACATCTATTCCAATCATCTCACACTATTTGAGAACCAATTTATTCCTACTTGACACCCACTTCATTCTTGGAATAAAGCTTTAAACAACCAGAAGCAGGAAAGTAGATTTGATAAAGGAAATAGGATCAGCCTAGTCTGAGCTTAGATGGTGTATAGTCAACTCAACCAGGAAAAGTTTTCCTCTCATAAGAGACATAAAATATGAAAATGCATACTTTGGTAAACTTCACAAGGTCCATAACCATACTTTTTAGACATGCTTTGGAATGTTTATTTACATATGCTACCACAGTGAAATAGCAAAACACCTTAAATTAATCTAGAAGCATAAGTCATGTAATACAGGGCAGGGCACGGGATCTTTATGAGTATGGTCCAGTTGCTTCTGGCTTGTCCTTCTGGCCTGTCAGATCTTCATTTGGTCCCCAGTCATATCTGTCTATCTGTCTCTCATAATTTCCCATTGTTTTGTAATGGAGGATGTAGTTCTTCATATGTTCTTGACATAGAGACAAAAATCCAAAGGGAGCTAGCTTGTCTCAATTCAGAAATTCTTAGAAGCTAACAGCTTAACCTTAAAAAGTTGCAATTAAAAAATCATTAATATTTATGACTGCAATAGTTATACAGTTGTTGAATGGACCATTCAAAATCTCTTGTACAGGACATATGTTAGCCTACCAAATATCAGAGCAAATACCTACTACTGACATACAAAATGACCAAAGAAAGGCTTGCATTAGATAATAAAATATATACAATGACCAATATAAAATATGGCAGTTTCTAAGGAGTAATGACATGAAATTGTACTGCATCACAGTAAATCGAAGAAAGCTAAGGAAACCATCTGGCAAAACAGCAAACTCATTTACATTTACATCAATCGTACACCTAAATTCAGTCATTATGTGACAAAGTGGTACATATGAAAGATTCAGGTATAGTTAAGTGTTAATGCTTGAATGCGTTAACACTCATAAATATAAGTGGCTGAAACTTTTGCATGCAAGAGGGTCCATGCCACATGCCATAAAACAAAGGCAGCAAAATTTCTTCTTGGAAAAATACAAAAAACATATAAAGTGTTTAATAATAATAATAATAATAATAATAATAATAATAATAATAATAATAATAATAATAATAATAATAATAATAATAATAATAAATAAACAAAATAAAATAATGATGATAACAAATCAATGAATAAAGAAAATCATCATGCAGGTATTAAATGACCTAGCAACTCACCTTATTTAAACCCAACTGACAACTGTTGATCTAACATGAAAAGAAAGCTCTATCAGTGTGATACATTACCTACGCCCCAACTAAAGGAGTCAAATTTAGCAAAACTGCCTCCATGATGTGGATACATAAAAATATAACCAGCAGGTTATAAAAACCAGGAAGAAAGCAAAATATTGAACTTGTAATCCAATGGTAAAACCTACATATATATATATATATATATATATATATATATATATATATATATATATATATATATATATATATATATATATATATATATATATATATATATATATATACTTTTGTTATATCCTTATTTCAGTCCATTACCAAATGTCAGAATCACGGATATGGTAACAGGACTTTGCATCTTATATTCAATGATCAAATGTAAGTGACACTTAGCATGGAAAGTGCTGATCAGACATCGCTTCCTCTGCTAAATAAATAACAAGTTTAAGGGAACTACTGTTGCCATACATTAAGCTAGTCTACAAGCCACATCCTGAGTTTCCCCCTTCCCTTTCAGTGAAGCACTTTCTTACTATTTCCCAAATTTTCTTATATTTGAAGATATTTTCAAGCACCTCATTAATTAGCCTTGCCTTAAGCCAATTTTCAAAAATATCAATATGAACACAATAATGACATCAAAGTAACTTCCCCAGAAAATTATGGAGACAAATGACATCTATTACTTACACAAACACATGTGACGTTAAGTTCACACCACCCAAGACATAGTGCAGGCCAACAGTCATTATGAATGTATTTATGTAAATAATACATGCAATTTGTTTCTATTTTTTTTTCTAAAGGATCAAAACTTTGATATTATCATGTTTGTACTATAAAAAAAAAAAAAAAAAAAAAAAAAAAAAAAAGGCTTAAGGTAAAGCTAAATGATAAGGTAATTAAAAATATCTAAAATTTTAAAAAGCTTGAGGAAATGGCAAGAATGTTACAAGTACACCAACCCAATGAAAACAGGGAGGGGGTACAGGGTACAGCAGTGAGATCAGCTTGACTTACGTAAACTATTGCCTAACTTGTGTACTTTCATACTATTGACACCTCACATGTAAATCAACAAGAAAAGCAAGATAGTTCCTAAAGTTTTCCTGTGATGATCCCTGTTTGCAACCATGCACCTGCTGCTACTCCTTATTTTGTGCATACCTCATGCAAGTGGCTGAAAGTGTGTGTGTGTGTGTGTGTGTGTGTGTGTGTGTGTGTGTGTGTGTGTGTGTGTGTGTGTGTGTGTGTGTGTGTGTAATAAATAATAATAATAATAATAATATACGGCTTATTCTTTAGGCAGTCAACAAACTGAAAATGTACATTGAGGGTGGGGAAATACTTGACATTAATCCTAAAGGTAAGTCAAATCTAGAAGAGACTATTGATTGATGGCTCGTGTGTGTGTGTGTGTGTGTGTGTGTGTGTGTGTGTGTAATTCACCATGGCTTTACATTAATATATATACAGGAATGAGTCAAGCTGATCAATATTTATTTTCATCGGACTTAGTCAATGAATATCTATGAATTAAAAAAGCTGTGATGGTGCTGTTGAATATCACTAACTGAATTACTTTTGCACTGACACAACATGATTGTATGGTACAAAAAATAAGAGAAAAGTTAAAAAATCAATATACAATGCCACTGTGACGTATGATCTAACATGGGAAGAACACAAGAGCAGATTGGAACATTTCACTGTTTGGTAATATGGAGAGAAAATGACTGAAAGTTGTGTGTTACAACATTCTCAGCTGGAAGATAGTGCATTAGTGAGAAGACAAAAGATAAAGACAATAAAGGTTCCCAAATAAGATATGGAACCTGTCTTTCAAAATTATGGCAATTTAGTAGTGCTGATGCATTTCTACAACATAAACCATTAGCAACACTTATTCAGGCTTTGAATGGCATATAATGAAAACTAAAACCTAAATTTCTATCAAACCACTATAATACCAGTTTGCATACCATTTTGGAATCTATGACTCTCTCTCTCTCTCTGTCCTTTGCTTCCTACAACATATGCCTTTTTTTCTTTAGCTACTTATCCACCACCATCCCCTTGCTTTCCTTCAATATATTGTCCATCATCTGAGTGCATATTGTGGGAAGTTAAGAAAATTGGAGATGGGATATACAAGACATCTTTTTCCTTACTCTCAGATATTGTTTTCTTCAAATGACCACAGTAAAATCACTATTTTAATATGAATATATAAGAACTGGTTTGCTTGATTTCTATTGTACAAGTATGTAGTGTTTTTATTTCTTATTTGGGTATAATTTTGTTTTGCATTGTTCTACTTTTACACACACTATACATTACAGGAATAATATGGTGTGATGCCATAAGTTTTGGTACCTATAAAGATAATTGTCTGTTATATATACATTCCTCATTATAGACATCTAAGAAAACTGTATCTTGGCTTGAGCAGATCCTCAACCAAACTAAGACATCAGGTATTTTAAGTAAACAGGAATGACACATACCTGTTGCTGCTTATAATGATTGATGATGTCTTGATCAGCTGGACAGGACTGAGTGAAGGCATCGAGCTGGTACATATGGAACATGTACCGCCACAGGTGTTCCAGCTCTTCCGGAATTTCAAAGTCAGCAAAATACTTCCCTGCAAATTAATAATTTGGGAGTAAGAAAATTGTACTGTTTCCTTAAACTTTATTTTATCTTATTTTATTTCATTGTGCACTATATTTTGATAAAATATTGCATGTATAGATTTACCCTTAAACCAACTTAAGGTTGCATTGTACTTGTACTTAAATGGAAAAATGTATAACATAATAATAATAATAATAATAATAATAATAATAATAATAATAATAATAATAAATGGTTTATTGTTTAGGCAGTTAAACTGAAAATGTACAGAGGGAAACATGACCCCTAACTCATGTACATTGTAAGTGAAAGGCTGTTTTCCTGAATGTACAAATAAAAAATAACATCCAAAAGCACACACATGTACTTCATAGTGTTGTAAATGCAGAGGTTAAAAATGAATGTAAACAAGACAAAAGTAAGGAATAAAATCTATGTGGCCAATTTTGATGGTCTACACTGAGTGAAAGGCATAAGGTAAGGATTCAGGATCTTGAAATGAATTACTTAAGAGTGCCTTTGGTGTGTGAAGAACAGATGGTGAAAGTAATGAGTGTATATAACAGATTTAGCATGCCAAGTAAAGATGAAACAATGAACTTTGGTTGAGATATTCTGATGCAACACAGTGAAGTGGTCTGGTTACACAGAAAGAATGACAAAACATAATCTGAACACTAAAATCATACTGAGTATATAGTACATAACAATGGTAATGTGATGAGTGTAAGATGACAATATCCAGTGAAATAGGAAAAAAACTGGAGTATGTGAAAGAAAGAGACGAGAAAAGAATCACTGGATTAGACCATACAAGAAGAATGGGTAGGGACTCATGGTCTTGCCCTTGTAGGGAGCTCCTGTCAACAGGTAGTCCCTACATGCACCATCTTTCATGCTGCAAGCAACATAAAAAATATGAAGTAGCAACCAATCATATTAATCTTCCCACCAATGAGTCTAGGGGAACTTATGGGGCTTGTCTTGACAAATATGTGTAATGACTCAAATACAAGCCCCACAACCCAAGTTGAAAGGAGTGGACCTATTGCTCACTAGATAATATGGTGGGCTTTCATGATCAAGCACCATGCTCAATTCCCAACATGGCATCTTTCTCCCACAGTTTAGATTTATTTAAGCTTCTAGATCAATTGCTCACAATTTCAAAGTAATAAGTGTGTTGTGGGAATGCCCTGATTTGAGGCAATACAGCAATGGCTGAGGTGAAATATTCTCAATGACACAGGCGTCATGGATCCGCTTGAATTGTTACACTACCAGTGAGTCTAGCCCCAGGGGAAGAAAAGACATGGAATTCCAAGCAATATATCTATGAGGAGGAAAGTCATGTAATAGCCAAAACATAAGAACCATACAACTCTGCTTGAGCACGGGTGCACCTATTGCTTGATTGCTAAATTGGCATGCTTTCATGTTTAGGTCCCAAAGTAAATTCCCAACGTGACACCTCTCTCCAAAAGCTCAGATTATTTGAGCTTCCAGAATAACAGCTCAGTATTTCAGTGTACTCAGTGTGTTGAAGTTAAGACCTAGTTTGAGGCAATACACCTGGAATGCCCTGGTTAGGGACAATACATGCGGAAGGCTCTGGTGTCAGGCAATAAAGTGGTAAGCAATGATGTCATTATCCTATACAAGAAAGGCACTGCACTCACTAGAACCAGTTATGCTACCAATGAGTTTCACTCTGCAGAAAGGGGGAGGCTTGTGAAATACCCAGCAATTGATTTAAGAAACATAAAATCATGTAATGACCCAAACTTAGAAGCTCTAAGACCCAACTTCAGCATGGTGGTCCATCTACTGCTTGGTCAGGAATAACATGGCAGGCTTTTGTGCTCGGGTCAAGGTTCAATTCCTGACAGATCAACTTTCTCCCAAAGCTGATTTATTTGAGCTTTCACATGGTTCACTACTTCACACACACATATGATGCCCACTACACTAACAATCTCCCCACTAATCAGTGGCGTTGTCAATTTAGTATGTTTTTGGTCATTAACTATATACACTTCCTAATACCTGAATACTGTGTACATTTCCCAATGCTGCCCAGCTGTGCCCCTCTCCTGCCATCATCATCACATTTTGACCTTGGCCTCTAAGAGACTTCCCTAGATATGCTGGAGACACCCCTAATCTTGCAAAAATAATGATGACTACAAAGAAAATAGAGTTATTAAAAAGATAAAGGAAGGGCAGAGCAAGTAGTGGTGACAGCAATGGTTACTCAGTATTGGCAGTCATGCTGATGATACCATGAAATTGGAAGGATGGACCAAGAGGCCACAACACATTATTCACTATAATTTTCCTTCCTTTACTGAATATTAAATAAAATAGGGCCTTTGTTAATGCATGTACATAAGACCATTTTCTTACTTAAACAAGGTGGAATCGGGAAAGTTTTCAAGAGGACATATTTTTATAGGGAAATCAGTTTTTTAAGAGGGCACAACAATCATATTCATGGTTTCCAATACTCATGGATGTTTTGTTATCTAATCTCTGCAAATGTTGATGGCTGGCTCTATTGAGTGTCTTGTGGGAATGCCCTAGTTTGAGGTAGTACAAATGGCATAAGTGCACTGTGCACATGCTGTCAATCAGCAGATATGATACAATGAGTCCTTTGTGAGTGCAACTCTACATTCACCCAGATAGAGTCATGAGAAGGTAAAGAAAGAACATACTTAAGAAAGAACACAGAAGCTTAGGTTATGTAAAATACATCAATAATGTTCATCTTTCTAGGTTCTGATGCCCTTAATACTGATCTTGAACAGGGCCAATGTATCATTCATGGTGTTTAGTTATTAACAACCTTTGAAAAGACGAGCTATAAATCTAGTGCTCCCCTTAGCACAGATCAGTGGTAGCAATGAAAATGTCTCACAACTATGACAAGGACAAGCTGAACAAAATCATCATTTTCTATTCTCTATACAGTAACAAGAATGGTCATCTTACCAGCCACCCTAATGTGTTGTAACTTGGGCATAAGCTCACAGTCAAAGCAACACATTGTATCTCCTGTAAGGAACCTTGTCCCTCTCTCCCCAAGATGGTCATTGATCTTGCGAAGGTAGTTCAACAAGATGTTCTTGGAGTTGTCATCACGCTTTAGAAGCATCAGCTTGAATTTCTGAAAATAGAAATTTTTTAAAATTTTCAAATAGCAGCAATAGAATATATATAGCAGTTCATTCAAATAAATCCTCCCTGCAGGATCTTAAGAAATCTGTGTGTGAGAGAGAGAGAGAGAGAGAGAGAGAGAGAGAGAGAGAGAGAGAGAGAGAGAGAGAGAGAGAGAGAGAGAGAGAGAGAGAGAGAGAGAGAGAGAGAGAGAGAGAGAAATACTTATGCACCTTTGGAAAACACAGGAAAAGATAAGAAAGACATTCCATCACATTACTTGGACTAAAGTCTGAACAATAAAACCTTTGATGTATTAATATAATCATGATTCCAAAACCTTTTCAAGAAGTTAAAAACACCCATTTCAAGATCATACTTAATTTTCCGGAAATAAATAGGTATGCACAGTACCATAAGAGTACTGAAGAAACCTCAAACAAATATTTTCTCTTGTAGAATAGCAACTAATGTGCAAATACAAACACATTCATTGAAACCTTACCATCTATCTATCTATCTTGCTGCCACCTGGAGTATCCAGAAGAGCCTCCATCTTTCCTTATCCAAACATTCAAATGTTCAGCCTTCTCTCATTCTTTCATATTCCAAGTGCCCTTCCTCTCCTTTGATGACCTTCAGTTTCACTCACATACACTTCCTGTACAAACTCTGTGCTCTTCATCATCTAAATAAAGCCAGAGAATCTCAGCTAGTCCCTTTTCACCCATTCCACCACTCCACAATTCCCAACACTTGTACAGGTGCTCATAACAAACCGCTTTCCTTGTTATCACCCTTCCATCTTGTGACATCACATGCTTCTCTCAGCATATTTCCAAAGCAAGCTCTCTTGAATTTTATATCTTATTCCATATTCAGGTCACTGATCCACACAATAATGTTGAGAGAAGAATACTATTCATTAGATCTCTCTTTACATTCATAGTCATATTTCTCCCTTTCATAATCCTTGCAAGTGATCCTATGGCACTCCTACCTTTCACAGCCCTCTCCCTTATCACTTCAACCACTGTTCCAAGATATTTAAACTAATCTCTTTCCTCCTGTAACTATCTAACATCTTTCTTCACCCTAAAAGGTATCCAAGTCACACGTCTCTACTTCCTCTCAAAAATAATCCCCTTACTTTTTTCCAGGACTCCCTTTCAACTTACATCTCATTCATATGCAATGAAATAGATCCACCACTCTCCGAAATTCCTTTTCCACAATGCATAACATATGCCTCCAACCTAGAGACAATTGCTTGCTTTGCACTCTATACAAGGGGGTGGTTCTGACAGGAATAATAGTCATTTTGGAGAAATCAGAATAGGAGTATCTTAAGTCTCCCATTTGACAGAGGTGTAATGTCAGAAGTACTTCCACTTCAGTGGGTCCAGAGGAGGTAGTGAAGCAATAGGACAAGATACAGAAATATGACTGTGGTTGTTGGAGTCTAATGGAGAGAACAGTTTGATATATGTTGAGGGGTTAGAAATTAGGAAAAGGTCAAGAAAGTTCAGCATGTCTCAAGGCAATCTGGAATGCAGGTAGAGTGCTGCACCAGTACCTGTAGGTCATATACAGTAGTGAAGTTGAAGCAAATTTGTCAGTAAAAGATGACAGCCAAAGCTGAATACTAAAATCTTTAAGAGGCTAGAATTTGCTCTTCTAAGTCAAATAGGTCAAAGAACCTTACATAGTCTGAGAATTTAGGCGAAAGATATATAGCTTAGATAAATTTACTAAGAGTGATACTGAGATCCCAGTGGAAAATTCAGAAGTCTTCTGAGTAGGAGCATGAGAGGGAGTCTGCATATGTGAAATGTAGCTTTAGTGCAAAACTGAGAATAAGGGAACTATGTGGGAACAGAAAAAGGGTCTGCTGTCAATAGTCTCAGCCACCTGGGTTTCAGTGAGAAATAAGTGAAGGTTGGGAAAGGTGAGGTGATGTTCCACATACTGAATATTAGTTCCAAGACTGTGATGTTATAGAAATCAATATAAAGTTGGAGAATGTTTCAAGACACAAAGTTATTATCAGAAGGCTGGCCTGAGGATGCATGTGCAGATAAAAAATTTTAAATATAACATAGAAGAACTACTTACACTGTACACATTTTCTGTTCGCTGTGCAACATCTTTATCTTGTACAAAAAGATTATGACCTCCTGGGATATTCTTCATGATGTGCCTCTCAATCTTGTCATTCTCCAGAACTGCCAGGCCATTGTCAATCAGGATGGGAGGAGGAGTGGCCTCAAAATTTGACCTGTAAAAGTTTTCATTAAAATACCAAAACACAATGCAGTAAATGTATTTTAAACCTGCAAGCATTACCATACAATGTAAATATCTACAAAGAAATCTTACAATGAATTGCTGTGCATGTGATAATGAAATTTAGTGATGTGTGAAGATAATTCACATACATATTTGTAGAAGAGAGGTTGTGTAGAGGCTTAGTGGTTTGCGTAACTACGGATGAAGGCTTGAAAATATGATGGAATGGTGGTCACACCCATTTTTAAGATATCAGATTAAAGTAATTTAAAAAGCTGAGGGTTTTGAGAAAAATAAAGAATAAAAAGAATATCAAATATACTCAACTGAATTAGAACAGATTTAAAACTATACACTATACTGAATACAATACAGTCCTTGATGCCTCTGTCTCTCCAGGAACATTCCCTCAAGATAGTGGCCACAGCAGAAGAGCCTCAATCTCTACTAGTACTTCTTTCATATGGGAAGTCTTTCATGCTATTCTTCCATCTTTCAAATAGCCTTCATCTATAACTATGATATTTGACTTAATTTTCATGCATTCTTTTCAAAGTCTTCACTTTTGAATTTTCTTTCCACCTATTCCTCAACTACTTCACTTCTTAGACAATTTGGAAAAAATTCCAAGGACCATCTGTCATTGCTCTCATCTTGTGATGAGAGATATTGTGATGAGATCTTGTGAGGAGAGATGAGAGATGGAAGATAAAAAATGTAGAGTTGTTTTTATGGTATTTAATTCTAGAAAACAAGAAGCTGTAGAGCAAGACATACACAATTCTTCAAAAGCTGACACAAAAATTTGGTGCACTCTGTACAATTAATCATCACATGCCCCAATACAATGAACATTAGACCATTAGAAATGTTGTAATATGATGGTATTTAAATGGGTTAAAGGATTCAACAACAGAAATATAAATCAGGTTCTAAACTTAAATATGAATCTATTTGCAAGTAAATTATGGGATGAAAGCAGGTGCTTGAGTAAAAATTAATAAATAGATAAAGAAGTAAACACAGAAAAGAAAAAAATAAATATAAGATTTCCTTATATGCTAGGTTGATTTTCATTGTGGGATAACTACTAAATGAGACAAGTGTGTCCATGCGTTCATGCATGTGCATGCACACACACACATGCACACACTAGACATTTGCCATTTTCATTCCTCTTTAGGCACTGAGAGCCTATACTAAATATTGGGGCTTATGGTTCCATAATCACTGCTGAAGATGTTAGAGAAACACATACATATTTATATATTAGCTGAACATGACAGTTGTCAATGAGGTTATTTGCATTCTATATAAGTTCAATACTTCATGAATCTCTATACATGTTACTTTCATGAAAGACCATCAGTTAGTACAACTATAATGACAATCCAATGTCACTACATGCACAACAATAATCAGTATTTTTAACTTGTGTCACAAGTCATATGCATAGGCGTATCATAAAAAAGACAGCAGCTGGTGATTTTTAGTTCCCAAACAATGAGTCATCACTGATGAGTGTACCACGTAGGGACTTTATGCTCCAAAAACACCACTATCTTCTCAACCATGAATTCTCACCATTCTGCCCCTACAATAATTTTCTTCATAGTATGCACTGATTAGAAGAAGAAACCCATGATATATACCTGAAATCTGGTGGTGGCTTGAGCATGTCCACTGTAGTGACCTTGAGGGAAATTGTCTTTAGTTCAGCCAGAAGATAAAGATCCATGAAGTATTCTTGGCAGAACAGACAAGCACCTTTCCTCCTTCCATCTATAGTGGATGCCTGAATGGAAAAAGGACAATGATTACAAAAAATTCAGTAAGAGAAACATATAACATATATGACAATCACTGTACATAAGCCCCCAGAAAATCAGTCACCAAGGATATTTGCTCTTAACAAGGTGGAACTGATAGGTTCAAATAAGTGATAAATTTGGTATGCTGTACCGTGAAATACCATCCATCCAGATCTTAGATTAAGATACAAAATGTAATATGTCTTATCATGTGACAAATCAGCTTTAATCACACTATGCTAAACTCACAAGATAAGCCACAGCACCAATGTTCACTATACTACCTATTTCAAAATTTCATGACAAAATATTCAAGAGCGTATGCAATATTTAAATAAAAAAAACATTCAATTGTTGCAACTAATGCCTAGATAGTTTGATCCATTCTTGATGAATCACATCATGCTGCAGTGCAAAGAAAGAACACTACTATGAACCGAGGAACATATGGTAGGCACAAAGGTGGTGAAAATATGGAAATGCAAAGGGAAAGCATTGTGCCAGAAGCAGTTAGACAAATGAGGGAAGCATAATGTGAAGACCATTCAAATGATAATTCCTTAGGTTATAAGAGAACTCAAGGAAAAGAAAACATGTGGCTGGTACAAAGATGAAAAGTCTGATTAAGAGAGAATGGTGGATAAGAAGTGCAGTAGCATTGCCATCTCTTAAAAAAAAACAGACCTAAAAGTAAGTTACAATAATGGTGGGACGGTGATGATAATGTGTTATCGCTCTACGTACATCCTGTTGGCTCCACTCCCTCACATACAATAACTACTCGCCCCTCCTGCACCTCTTGAAAGTACTGTACCAACACTCCATGAACACCTAATAAACTAATGCCCTTGTTTTATTCAATTATCATTGAATGTTTGGCAATCACTATAAATTACGTATTGATTTATACCAACAGCGCCATTAACCTATTGCAAGTGTGTGCATGTGTGTCATTCATTGCAGCCCGCGCTTCACCTCAGACAGGGACCGGGAGGGATGAGCTGTTCCAGGTACGAGCCGCGGGAAGTCATACAAGTGTTTTCTTCTCTGAATGGCACACCTTGTGGGTGTGGTGGAAAGGGGAGCGGCGACGTGACACTACGCGGTGGCCACAAAAGGCACAGAGACAAAGTGAACGATCATTACACACGTCCAGCGCATGTCAATACATCCTGTACGAACACTTAGGAGATCCACAGTTCCCGAATTGTCCCCAATTACCCTCCCAGGCAAAATATCTGTGCCGGCGCCCCAGACCCACCCAGTCTGTGCGTCCCTAACCCGGCCACCCCGGCGCCATAAATGTTTCACTCCCAACCCTCTCTCAGGCCTTGAAAGATTACGTGGACCAAGCTGTCTAGCCGCTCTAACTAGGCGAGGCTCTCTCTCTCTCTCTCTCTCTCGTCAAGGAAGGAGAGAGGCAGGCGGGTGCAGCGGGACACAAGGGCCACCGAGGAGCCGCGTCAAGGTCACCCCGGCTTGGGAAAACTACAACTCGTAGGCACCGGAATGAAGCTGGAGCGCGGCCAAGCCGTCACCCACCTCCATCTCTGGTTCGGGTCACGCCCCGGGTCGAGGCCACCTTGTTAAACCCGTCCACCACCAGCACCACCTCCACCAACACCTATGTCACGGGCCACTGCCACCATTCTCCCTCTAATCCTGCGTTATAAACACGTTGCCTCCATCACTATCGGAAGAGCAACTACGTAAGATGTGCACAAGACTCGCACAACAAACGTCTGCATATCAGATAATTTCATACACCGCACATCAGATTGATCGGGTATTTTCAAGGTCTCACACATCTACTTATAAAATAAGATAACATCCGATTTATGAGTATGATCCGACGGAAATCCCGAGCGCGCTATTCTAAATTTCAGTACTGTACTTACAATGGTTATTAAAAATGATATTTCAGGTACCTGTGCACTATTACCAATATTCGGTATAATATACTTTGACTTTTGGTATGAAAATTCCATTTTTAGACTCTATGTGTACACCGAGGCCAGGAGCACGCACACATTCCTGGCATTACATTTTGAACGTGATTCTCCAAGTAAATTCGATCTGTTGAGGGTTTACTGTACCATCTAAGCATTCAACTCCAAATTTATTTTTCATGATCACACGTTAATTCCACAAAACTTGTTTAGTCCAGCCGCCAGCACAGTAACCGGCGGCGAGGAGTACAACGCTGGGGTGAAGGGCAGCAGGAATCTCCGCCATGGGAACACTGCTGGTCTTACGCAACGGGGTGACGCAGTGCGGGGATCTGGCTCTGTCATTACCTGCAGCAGTCAATCCTCAACTGCCAATACAGCATTGCTTTGGCGTGTGCTTGGCGGTGGAGTTATGGTCACTGCAACCATGTGTTCCCTTATTTTCTGGTCCCGTGTACAGTTTTTCTTTCCCCATTCAATTATGTAGAAAATATAATGAATACGTTCACATCCCGAAATCACAGATATTCCAGCACAAGGAGAACTGTTCATGTATAAAAGCATACATGTCCAAGTCCTCGTCGCCAACATTGGCTGCAAGGAACAGGTGACATCCCTGAATCAATATCCGCCCCGACTGACTGAAGATTATGGGCCTGTACTCTTAAGCGCATTGAGTTCCCATGAGGACCTTTTTTTTTTTTTCAAAGGTCACAGTGATAAGTATTCGGGACCACATACATGTTTTCCTATCGATGGTTCTTGTTAGACTTTCACTATAATCATGCAAACACTCTTAAAAACCCCGACAACTTCCATTACAGCCGAGCTCCAGTCGAGGTAGAGCGCTGAAACTTTTAAGAATACAGGCCATGGTCTCATTCCAATCCTGCCTGACCGGACCTACGCCTCTCTGTTAACGAACTGTTTGAGGCCTACATACTGGGTCAGCGATCACCCGCCACACTGGACTAGATGTACTGACGAACTTTTCGCTGTACCTGATGCTGAAATGGATGGAATGATGTTGTATGTCATAACGCCACTTATCAATAAAAACTATATTTCTTTTATCAGTAACGTGTTTTTACATCACTTTTACCTTCTTTACAGTATCGAGCGGGCTGTTTCATCACAAGCAATGTTCCCATGCTAACTATACTCGTCCTTCACCATGCGCAGTGTCAGCTCTGTTGATCAAGGATGCAGCGTCCGAGCATCGGACGAACCCAAGGTCTTGCTTGGTAACACAAGTCGCATGGCGATAGTGACGCTTTGTTACCAGGACTATTATCATCATCACCTAACACAATATTCTCCAAAATAAACTGTTGTCATGATGTCTACTCTATGCATGACACTTCCGTATACTCTGTGGCGTCCCGCTGATACAATGACAGTGGAGAGAAGCGTGCACAGATGT
>NC_087158.1:17207039-17242039 GCF_035594125.1 Scylla paramamosain
AAAGAATATGACAGCACTGCAGGAAGAGCCCACCTGCAGCTTGAGCCATGCAAGGGTTGGGGTAGGAGGCGTCACTCGGCCCGCTACCACCAGGGAATGGGAAGGGACGGCGGGGCTGTCCCTCCCCTATCACACCTACGCCTCACTTGCCACACTTAGGTATTGTGGCATTTTATCAAGTTCGATAACACTATCTGCGTGGCGGGGCGGTTTGTTACCTTACTAAGAAATCACATTTCAGGGCACAGCTTACGCGAAAATGTATAAAGCATCACGACCTTGCAGTAACAAGTTTGAAGCAGAACACTTAGGAACTGGTGGGTGTGTCGATAATATCTGTGCATACTTCACTCATACACGACGAATGTACTTGTGTTAGAATACAAGGAAAATCGAACCTCTTAACCCTTTCACTGCGATATGAGACAATTAACAGCACCCAAAAGTAATGCATGAAATCTTTATAAGCATCTATAAGAAAGAACGGGATTAAAAAAATAGATTTTGCAATTTCTACCCAGTCTAAAGATAAGAACAAGTAAAGACTTCTCGGAGTGATTAGTAATTAAGGAAAGATTAACCAAATAATAGTCAACAGATTAAATGCCTGTAATATAATAGCAGAGTTCTAAAATGTAAAAAAAAAAAAAAAAATTGTATAAGGAAAGGAAAGGAAAGCACCAATATTAATAAAAGGCTTGTTCCCAAAACCCTCCAGGAACAACACACGTAATTAGGAATAAAATAATAATAATAATAATAATAATAATAATAATAATAATAATAATAATAAAGCAAGTACTACGTAGGTAATAAATTTTCTGGTTTGCTATAACGGTACCCTCGTTGACCCAGATCAGGAAAAACAATTACACATAATGATGCCCCCCTGTATTCCAGCTCATACGACTGAAACAAAACACAGCGTACCTGTATATGTATGATCTTTGAATTCGTGTGTGTGTGTGTGTGTGTGTGTGTGTGTGTGTGTGTGTGTGTGTGTGTGTGTGTGTGTGTGTGTGTGTGTGTGTGTGTGTGTGTGTGATTTTGATTTTCCACATTTGCCAGGTAACTCAGGGACAGGTGTGTGTGTGTGTGTGTGTGTGTGTGTGTGTGTGTGTGTGTGTGTGTGTGTGTGTGTGTGTGTGTGTGTGTGTGTGTGTGTGTGTACATGCCAGAAGCCAAACGCATCGAAAATGACTCACTTAAAATTACTAGCTATTGATAACTAAAATTGACGGTGACGGGCACTTATAAACGTATACGTGTGTGTGTGTGTGTGTGTGTGTGTGTGTGTGTGTGTGTGTGTGTGTGTGTGTGTGTGTGTGTGCCGGGGCGAAGGAGGGGTAGGGAGGGAAGCTTGTACAGGCTCTCCGTGGTTTCGTCTTACACAATGGCGCCACATTTCCACACAATGCTCACTACACACACACACACACACACACACACACACACACACACAGGTCTACACATTCCTGAAGAGAAAAACCGGCCGGCAAAATAGTGCAGTAATGAGATGTACCAACCTCATTTGAAGTACTCGTATACCAACCTAGTCTAACTCCATCTAAGTAAATCACCCTTCTAACATGACCTAACCTGACCCCATCCATCACCATCCCAACTTAGCCTAGCCCAGTCAAAGTGCATCACCTAACCTAACCTAACACCATCTGACTACATCACCATCCTAACCTAAACTATCATTATCACCATCACCATTTACCTCTCTCTCTCTCTCTCTTTCTCTCTCTTGCCTACACCACCAGACCCCTCCATCTCCATAATCATCCCTACCGATCCACCCACCACCATCCACCCTCACCACCACTATTTACTCATCCACCCTCATCATTACCACATCAACAATGTCACCAATAGAAAAAAAAACCACAATCAAAGTTTATTTCTGTCATAATCACCACAACACCGCAACTCCATCAACACCAACCTGACCTGATCAATTCCACATCACCACCACCACCACTACCAATCCTCATCAGCTTCCTCACCACCACCACCACCACCACCGCCGCCGCCTCAGCAAGATGTGTTCCTCGGCAGCCACCCAGCCTTATATGCCCCGTCAGGACAACAGCACCCAGTGAAGAGATGCCCCGCGGTGGTGTCTTTCCTGGTGTGTGTGTGTGTGTGTGTGTGTGTGTGTGTGTGTGTGTGTGTGTGTGTGTGTGTGTGTGTGTGTGTGTGTGTGTGTGTGTGTGTGTGTGTGTGTGTGTGTGTGTAAGAGAGAGAGAGAGAGAGAGAGAGAGAGAGAGAGAGAGAGAGAGAGAGAGAGAGAGAGAGAGAGAGAGAGAGAGAGAGAGAGAGAGAGAGAGAGAGAGAGAGAGAGAGAGAGAGTCATTAAATGCATCAACATCTGTGCTCAAGATGAATGTGATCAGAACTATAATTTCTTGACTTCTTGAGAGAGAGAGAGAGAGAGAGAGAGAGAGAGAGAGAGAGAGAGAGAGAGAGAGAGAGAGAGAGAGAGAGAGAGAGAGAGAAAACAAACCCAATAACCAGTCTACTCCGGTATGGTTTGGTACATCTCAGCTCCAACGACGTGAAACACAGTAAATGCTGGATTGCCGCTGCTATATTTAACTCCTTCCGCCTAGTGAACCTCGACAGTAAATCACACCCCCCCCCTCTCTCTCTCTCTCTCTCTCTCTCAAGCATTCAGGAATACGAGGCCCAGTGGTCAATACATTTGCATTCCGTCCGCCTCAAGGTCAGACACACAGACCTCATCAGTGACCGCAAAGTGCCTGTAGCGGCCTGGAACACGAGCCGTCCCACACCACGCCAACCAGCCAGCCAGCCAGCCAGCCAGCCAGGTGCTCTATGCGTCCCTCCCGCGTGTACATTTACTGCTGCTACCTCGCCCTCCCATCACACATCACTCACAACCATTACTATTACCCAACCCCGTCCATCACTATCATCACTGCTAATACTTGCAACACACACCCATCACTAGTACCCACCTGCCTCCTATCATCGTCATCGTCACTAGTACTTCTCTCAGCCACAACCAGTACCCAACCCTGTCTCCACTACTGCCATCAACATAAGGACCCGTCTCCACCAGTCACTCCCACCACCACGAGTACCCAAACTTGTCCCCACTACTATCACAACCACCACCACCACCGCCACCGCCACCACCACCACCGCCACCGCCACCACCACCACCGCCACCACCACCACCGCCACTTCTCTTCCAGATAATCAATTACAATTACGAAACAACCCTGAGAGAGAGAGAGAGAGAGAGAGAGAGAGAGAGAGAGAGAGAGAGAGAGAGAGAGAGAGAGAGAGAGAGAGAGGTTTGGGGTACGTCTGAAATAAGAGTAATAAGAGTGAAATATGAAGAGTGAGGTAGGTCAGAACTAGCAGGTAGGCCTTACGTGAGTGATGGAGTAAGGAGGAGGAGGAGGAGGAGGAAGCCAGAAGCCCCTCATCCCTCTCGTCATCTACATGCCTGCGTTTGTTTTTTGCAGCACCCACAGCCAGGCAAGTCCGTCTCGAAGCAACCATTACGTCCACACACACACACACACACACACACACACACACACACACACACGGATGGACGGACGGACGGATAAACAAAAATACCACTGCCCTTCCTTTCCTGTCTCCCCAACTCATAACATGTGACATGACTTGGCACTTAAATGTCATGAGGAGATCCTGAACCAGTCATAGTTATAATGAAAGACACCAGTTGACGGTAAATGAGAGAGAGAGAGAGAGAGAGAGAGAGAGAGAGAGAGAGAGAGAGAGAGAGAGAGAGAGAGAGAGAGAGAGAGAGAGAGAGAGAGAGAGAGACCTAAAATTAGTAAACAGATTGCTCCCTATGGCTATGACGCAAGTTACTCACACACACACACACACACACACACACACACACACACACACACACACACACACACACACACACACACACACACACACACAGTCTCCTTCCACCGCCCACCTGTCTGTCTGTCACTCCTTTCCCGCAGCACCAAAATACCTGCTTTAATCCAAGGCAGAAGTGGACCAGATAATTGAGGCTTTCACTCTCCACATCCTGGCTGACGGAGGTGAACGCTCAGGAGGGAACATAAATAAACATGACCCACACACCCACACACACACACACACACACACACACACACACACACACACACACAACTTTAAAGCAAGACTCTCGATTTTGTGTGTGTGTGTGTGTGTGTGTGTGTGGACCGCTAAGGAAGGCAATACATTGGGGGGCGGGGGAGAGAGAGAGAGAGAGAGAGAGAGAGAGAGAGAGAGAGAGAGAGAGAGAGAGAGAGAGAGAGAGAGAGAGAGAGAGAGAGAGAGAGAGAGAGAGAGAGAGAGAGAAATATACAACAATCCTTCTATAATACCAAAGGGATAAAAGTAAAATAAATAAAGACAAATAAAAAGAAAAGCAGATGAAAAAAAAAAAAACACGTACTTACAATCCGAATATCCCCCCCACTGACAAAGCTAAGAAGGAAAACCCAGCGTTCCTTGACAGATTATAAAGAATTTGACGTGGCGCGATAAGAAATACATGACAGAGTACGTCCGGGGAGGGAGGGGGAAGGGGTTAGTGGATAAAAGCAGAATTTAATCAGTCGTGAAGTGGTTTTCGGAGGAAGATGGAAGCGGAGAGAAAACACAAGGCAAGGTTGGAAGAATTGAATTAACCGTGAAATAAGGGGAAGAAGATGTAAGAGGAGGTGACGAAATAAAACAAGGTTGGAAGAGAAATTTGATAACCTGTGAAATAAGCAGGAGAGGAGGAGGAGGAGGAGGAGGAGGAGGAGGAGATGAAAACAAGAAAGGAGAGAAATTAACAACAAATTTCAAGGACAAGGCTAACGTGACATAACAATTAACTGATTAACCCTACCATGAGAAAAAAAGTGAACCTACCATTGATTAGATACTGAAGACCACTTAAATGGGACAAAAAGTGCAGGCAGGTGCGTAAAGGACAGTGCCATTCATTCTACACAGAAACATTCAACTCGAGCTGTCACGTTCATTCAGAATATTTTTCTAACACGCTCCTTCAGTATTTTTTTTAACAATACCTAGTGATAAGTATTTTCAATTTAATAATTTAACATTACTTTCATTTGTGTCACGTCCCAGTTCCTAATAATTTATCGTGTCTTTCTGTGTATGGTGGGTGATACGCTTGCCTTGTGTGAGCCATGTAGAGGGTACATCACTGTCATCATGAAAGGGGGAGGGGGAAGGGGTACTGTGGTGACACGGTGTGATTGATGAAGACACTTGAGTAATGGCGTGTGAATAGTAATGTCATTCGTGTGTGTGTGTGTGTGTGTGTGTGTGTGTGTGTGTGTGTGTGTGTGTGTGTGTGTGTGTGTGTGTGTGTGTGTGTGTGTGTGTGTGTGTGTGTGTGTGATAAGCGTTAATTTACAACACTCCCATTTATTAAACAAGATAAGCGAGCGACAGCTCATTTCGTGTTAATTTACACATTCCATTATTCCTCGTGGCTCTGATAATCTAGTCGCTTGGTCGTCATCAAACCCACCCTTATCGACTTTTATCGACACACACACACACACACACACACACACACACACACACACACAAAGTTCACCATTGCCGCCGTGTCCTCACCTCACCATATCGCCACACTAAACACGCTCTCAGCCACGCAAGGCACACGGCAGCACTAGCAATGGCCGTCGCCCTGCATGACGCCACTGCCAACCACCCGGGGCAAGTGCATGGGAAGGCGGCGTGGGAGAGCAGTATCGCCCCCGTGCCTCTGTTCCCGTGATAACATTGTAACATTGTCCAAAGCGCCTCCCCACGAGAGACGCACACTACATATCTACAGAAGAGAGGATTTGTCAGTGAGCACATCCCCCACCACTACCCCAACTTGAGTTTGTTGCCTGCTGCTGGTGCTGCCTTCCCCTCTGTCATTGCCCCGGCTAGAAAGTGGCTTAGAGTCCGTCAATTAACAGATCCCGTTTGGAACGTTGGGACTTTCATAATTATGTCAGAGCTGCTTATCTCTGTATCTTATCAGGATCAGGTTAGCGACGCTGGTACCACAATCTTCTCCAGATCAAACCGCACTGCTCGGAGGCTGCCTCACATTTGTTAATCAAATAAGTAAATAATATTTGTGACGAAATCGACAGTAAGTAAAGCCTAGTATGCAAACGCGTGTGCTACCTCCAACACCATCCCGACAGCTGCCTCTCCCGTCACATGCCAGTGCCATTAAATCCAACAACACATCGGTAATTTTAAACCTGCACACTTCTGAAGGATCTATTGCGCTGCAGGCCGAGATTAGTGTTCCGCCTTATGCAACACTGCCAATCAAGCTGTTCCTTTATTGTTGGAAGCACCGGCACTTTCTACACTGACGGCAGGCTTTGTCAGCTTAGCCTTGTGGGGATGCTGAACACAATAATCCATTCCTCCCCACATGAATAATGACGGAAAAACTCCACACGACCATTACAACACAAGAAACAAGCAGGTATCTAAACCCGCCTGAGAGGGGCAGGGGGCGCCGGGCTATGGTGGTCCTACCCTCAGTGAACGCAGCGTGACGGCCCCACACACGTGTAGCAACGCTCACCCCTGAGGCGGGGCGGGACGAGTGGGCGGTACATCAAGTTTTCTTCTGACTTTCTCCAACTCACTTTCCCTCAGTGTCTTCCTCCTCAGGCCCATGTGGCTTTCACTTTCCACGGAGATGTGCCCAAGCAAGTCTCCCTCTCACCTTCTCACGTTTGCCTCATGGTCCCAAGCCGTCAGATTCCCACAGCCTCTACCCGCACACCCTCACAAGGACACCACCCTTGCCGCCACCCTCACTCAACGGCTGCTTCCCCCAAACGAGCATCAGCATCAAGTTTCACTGTTTCATCATCTGCCTGCTTCTCTCGTCTTCCTGCTGCTCTCTCTCTCTCTCTCTCTCTCTCTCTCTCTCTCTCTCTCTCTCTCTCTCTCTCTCTCTACGATCCACATGTTTTATCTTTCTCCCTTTCTAATTTTCCTTTCACCACCTCCTCAATACACCTTCTTTTACTAGTCATGACGGCTGTGTGTGTGTGTGTGTGTGTGTGTGTGTGTGTGTGTGTGTGTGTGTGTGTGTGTGTGTGTGTGTGTTTCACCTTCTTTCGCAAAACTTTCCTCAAACAACAACAACAACAGCTATTTATCTTGCCCGCCAAGCACAACACATTACAAAATCAACAAAACACAACATTCTTTTAACCTACAAATCATTCGTCATTGAACCACCACAAATGTTTCCCCGTTTTTCGCCCTCCCGCCATGTTGCATCAAGGAGGAAATTACACACTGCTCATTGCACCACTGTGAAGTCAAGCAATTCTTTCCTTGTTTTCCACCTAATGCAGAATTAAAATTTCCTAATACCTACTTACGTGCAAGTGCGTGCCCTGCCCCCCTGCCCCCCCACCCACCTGCCTTGCCTCTACCGTATTCTGGACTATCCTGCCACTACTATTATCACTACTCTAGTTTGTTACTCGCCCCTTCGTCTCTTTACTTCTCTATTTCATCAGTGGTATGGCCTGTTTAACGAGTCACTGCCACCACCACCATCACTACTCTAGCTCTCTACTCGTCCCTTCCTTCCATTTCCATTTAATCAGTGTGGTACGGTCTCTATGAACGAGTTAAGACTGCCATCACTATCACTGTTCTTGCTCGCTACTCGTCGCTTTCCTCCTCCTCTCCCGTTTCATCAGTGGTATGGCCTCTATGAACCTCAATCTTATGTAACTTTTCCCACTTAAGTTTCCTTCATGAACATTCCATCCCCAAAGTTTCCTCTAAAGGCAATTCTCTCGTGACTAATTGGGTTGTTGGGTTGTGTTATTTTCATGGAGGAATGTTCGTGGGTGGAAATTATTTACTTGGGTGGAATTTATACAGAAGCAGCTACGTGCGTGTGCCGTGGCATCTGAGTATTGCTTGGTTCACTGCTAAGTATATCAACAACATCGTCATTATCATCATCATCATCATCATCATCATCATCATCAACAACAACAACAACAACAGAAGAAAAAAAAAGAGAGAGAGAGAGAGAGAGAGAGAGAGAGAGAGAGAGAGAGAGAGAGAGAGAGAGAGAGAGAGAAGGAGAAATCATGGCTAAGTAAAACACGACTTCTCAAAGCACCTACTCGTATATTGCTTAAAACATTAAACTAAAAGCAGAATATAAAAAAAGAAAACATCACACACACACACACACACACACACACACACAAGCCATCCACCAGAAAATTTACCATGAAGATTATCCCCATGTGCTAATTAGCCGGAGCACATGTGGCGGCGTGTGGTGGGGAGTGGAGGGAAGGAGGGATGACGCGGCAGCCTTCCACCAACACCACCACCACCACCAGCACAGTGCCACCCTATCCCCAGCCCATCTACACGTGTCCCACCCCACTAGCCCACCACGCCCACCCTTCCTTTCCCTTACCATGTTCACGCAAATGGAAACTCTGCCTCGCCTTACACTTGCAGCTGCTTATTTGTGGGACTTAACTCTTCAGACACTTATGTTGAAGTATTTGGGGTTCTCACGGCTTTGTGCTTGCAAGAAAATATATTGTATGAAAATAAGAACGTCGGAGTATAGAGGAGGTTGTAAGATGCCAGTAGGTCTATATGTTGCAGTGTCTATGTAGTATTTATGTCTACAGTCTCTTTCTTTCTTCTCCTTTCGCCGCTTCCCTAGAGTTACAAAGATTGGTGTCATGTGTGAGTCTCTTCCGGTCATTTCTCCCCCTTGCATCTTTGGCCTCTATCACCTGTGCGTCAACCTGTCTTATCTTCTGTTATCATCCCTCTTTGACGCTGCACTATCAACTTCCAGTCGAAATGAAATACTAATTCATTTCTTAAACGTTAGTGAAATGCAAGTACACAACATAAGGATCCTTCCTCCTGATGTCTGTGAAGTGTCAGGGTTTTAAGGAGATGCAAAAGGAACATTTCTTTTCCTCCTCTGCTTCCTCCAATACCCACAGCTGCTTACCCTTGGCCCTGCAACCTCCCACCTTTCACCCTCCCTTGGCCCACGCGCCGCCCCACCCTCATCCCTCAAGCACCCACTCCACCAAGGTTTCAATCCATCCTTGACCCCTAACCACTCGCTTTTACTCCGGTCTCTAAATCCACTTAGAGAAGATCCCTATAACCTCTGACGAGAAATAACGAGTTCAAGTTTGATAAGGTGAAATAAAAAAAGGTGGGGGAAATTGGAAGAAATTGGCGCTTAAATATGATGAAAGGTGGCTGGAATAAATAGACTTGGGTGTTCGTGAGCTTTATGTGAACATTAGACACATTTATGGAAGAGCATGGTAGGTGAATGGAATAGCCTCAGCTGGCAGGATGTCTGTGAGCTTTAAGAGATAAGACACATGGAATTGATGAGCAAAGATTTGTATGCATTACAGAACTGCCACGTGTAGACTTACTGACTTCTAGCAGCTTCTACGTGGTCATGCTCTTTCCATCCCCACAACCCTGTCACTCATCCTGCCCACGTCACACCCAATCCTTGTCCCTTTCACCCTTACGCCCCACTCCCCCATCCTCCCCCAACACTCCCAGCACCCTGCCCTCGCCCTTGGCCCCCGCGAGGCAACACCGCAGCGGCCATGACTCACACCTAAGGACGCCCACACTCCTGCTGGACTGCTACTGACGTCATCGCAGCTGGCAGACGTGAACGCTCAAAAAGGGTCTTATAAATAGTTTCCGACCAAGTTTACGCATCCTTCACCGCGGCGGCCGAGTCAGGGTTCCAGGCAGCACCACCACCGCCACCCAGCAGTCTCGGCTACTACTGCGGCGGATACTTGTGAGATTGTGAGTGATGGATGATGGTTGTCGTGGTGCGTTTGAGGATCATATTCTGAAACACTTCTAGCCGCAACTCAACTAGCTACGTTCAGATGCCTCTAATTGACGTTACACGGAATTTAAAGTGATTTTTTATGGTTCTAATTGACAGATTAACAAGATTTCTGCATTATTAACAGGAGATACAGGCTTGAGAATCTGGCTAATCATCTCTGTGGCCTTTGAAGACAGTGATGGTGAGAGCAAATCGATTCAGTACATGGGCCTGGAGACGGGCGGGCCAGGCAGGGAAGGACACGAGGGAACACCAAAAGATGAAATGAAAGGCAATTATACTAAAACACTAAATTACAACCACAACTGACGCTACTGATAACCACCATAACTGCAACCATTACCACCACTACTACTATTAGCACTCCCACATTACTCGTACTGTACCTAATAAAAAAAACAACTTTACTCGAGCACCCAACACAGGCACCACACGAGGTAATGTTATGACAGGGCGGGACGTGTGCTGGGACTAGACCAGAAGGACCAGCGGCGGTAAACATCCTCCAGGAGACTACAGTATTGCATTATATTCCCGACGGGCCAGGACGCAAAAGGAAAATGGAGAGGAAACACAAGGAGGAAGACGTCTGTGGCGAAGGAGAAGGAGGAGGAGGAAGGATAAAAGGAAGAGGTAAATGGAGGAGGTAACTTGATCTGCAATGAGTAACATGGCTGACGGCTCCTCCCCCCTCCCCCAACACACCCACCTAACCCCCACACCCCCAAACAACCTGAAGGACTAAAACGTTTTTTATTTGTTTATTCACTGTATTTTACCTTTCATCTCTATAACATCAAAGGTTCGTCTGGCTCGATTCCGTTCCCTTTACTGACCAGGTGTTCCCTCGTGCTCTGCCTCATCACCTGACCACTCACCACCACCACCACCACCACCACCACCGTCCTGCCCTCCACCACGCCACACCCAGATCACAAACACCGCTCGTGGCCAGAAACAGCTACACCAAATGCTGCGTAGATGCCCCCCACACACACACACACACACACACACCAGTCGCAGTTATCAAGTGTATACATTACAAGCCGCATACTCCCCCCACAACCTTTGCAGTCAACCCTCACGATACACTGTGCTGCTCCACCACTTCACCTTAGCCCCACACATGTCTACCGCTGTACCACTTGCAACTTGTCACTGCAGCCACGTAATTACCATACACCACACTATCAATATCTTTTAAATGCTTTAGTGTTTTTTGGGGGACTATTTTTTTTAAACGCCCGAGATGATTAGCAAGGTGTGTTTTCCCTAATGGCGTGAAATCCTCGTTAAGTTATCACTACAATTACGAAAATGCTCTAGTTTCATTAACTGGGGAGTATGAAAATAACAACCTTAGCGTACTAATTTTCAGCCTGTGGGGTATAAAACTGAGCTGCTTTATAAATTGTGATGTGTACAATGAAGGAATCAGCTGTGAAATTAATGAGCTGAATTAATCTAAACCTAACCTATCCCAGCACCAAGTGAAAACAATACTGTGATTTCAGTACTATCCCAATAACTTTCACTGGGGGTGTAAAAATATAAAAAAATGCAGTCAGAGAAACTACTTGATTATAGTTTCCATAACAACAGTCAAGGCAATGAAATATTTAGGAATGCAGTCACAATATCCCTAATTTTAGCTCCCATAACCACCCTGATCCACCCCACACAGAGTCTAGTGCACCGCTCCCTTCTCTCTCCCCTCCCTCCCCTCCTCTTCACGCCATTCCCAGCCATTCCCCTCCTATCCTGCTCCCTCGGTAAGGTAAGTCACGCACCCTTCCAGCTGCCACTCCCCGGGGTCGTGTGTGTGTGTGTGTGTGTGTGTGTGTGTGTGTGTGTGTGTGTGTGTGTGTGTGTGTGTGTGTGTGTGTGTGTGTGTGTGTGTGTGTAACTTAATTCTGGGCCCAGGTGCACATGGCGAGGGAGTGTCACGGGATCAGAAACAACAAACAGCTGGTCACACACACACACACACACACACACACACACACACACACACACACACACACACACACACACACACACACAAAAAAAAAAAAAAAAAAAAAAAAACGCATGACGCAATCGCCATCATTATTTTCCCCTCTTTTTCTTTTTTTATTCTCCATCGTATTTCTCAACAATCCTTCATAATTGCTCTTTTTTTCAGATTCATAACATTTTTTTCCTCTCTTCTTCGTCATACTTATTAAACTTATTTCGGGTACTGCGTGCGTCAAAATAAGGATATAGCTGGTGTGTGTGTGTGTGTGTGTGTGTGTGTGTGTGTGTGTGTGTGTGTGTTATCAGGCCACTCCCTCATTCTGATAAGGGCGTGGAACAAATATCCGGTGAGTGACATCATGAAGGATTTTTTTTCATTAGAGAATGCAGGATGTCGAGAGAGAGAGAGAGAGAGAGAGAGAGAGAGAGAGAGAGAGAGAGAGAGAGAGAGAGAGAGAGAGAGAGAGAGAGAGAGTGTTTCATAAGGTAAACAGCGCGCGGCGGACACAAGCCATATGCCCCTGCGGTAAATCAGTTTGAGGGAATTTATAAGCCCGTCACCCCAGGCCAGCCCAGCCCAGCCCAGCCCTGGCCAACTACGAGTGATTTGTGTGTGTGTGTGTGTGTGTGTGTGTGTGTGTGTATACCCATCAGTTTCCAGGGAAAAATTGTCGAAACCAACCCACGAGAGAAAAATTATTGTGGGCATGGAGTTTTCGAGAGAGAGAGAGAGAGAGAGAGAGAGAGAGAGAGAGAGAGAGAGAGAGAGAGAGAGAGAGAGAGAGAGAGACTACTGATATCTAGGAATCGCCTGATATTGAAATCCGGTAGTAAAAGTGGAACAATGCACGAGTGACTGGAAGATAAAAAAAAAAAAAGTAACATAACAAAGGATGCATAATAATAGACACCCTGGTTCACAACAACGACACACACTATCTAGAAATACACAACAATTCCCCCGGTAACAATCACACGTACGGCTGTCCCAAGTGATGGTGCCACATTCCACAATAAGCTTCGGTACAATGTGACAACACACTTTGAGGCAACAGTGCAGGATAGGAATACAAATGACATGTTAAGTGCAGGTGCCGAAAGTCATGATGTTCTGCTGCACAATAGTTTTCACCTCATTTCGTGACATGGCTTGGCAAAACAGGTGTGCATACGGAGAATATTAATGGCATGTCAGGTACAGTTGTCGAAAGTGTACATTTCACTCCATCTCGTGACATGACTTACTGAGGCAAACTGTACAGACTGAGAATACTGATGGCATGTTGAGAGAGAGAGAGAGAGAGAGAGAGAGAGAGAGAGAGAGAGAGAGAGAGAGAGAGAGAGAGAGAGAGAGAGAGAGAGAGAGAGAGAGAGAGAGAGAGAGAGAGAGAGAGAGAGAGAGAGAGAGAGAGAGAGAGAGAGAGAGGGGGGGGGAGGGGAAGGAAGCGCCGCTGATACGTCAAGTACAGTTATCCCAAGTACTCGTGTTATACCCCACAATAAATCCCACAAATCTCGTGACATGCCTTACTGAACAAACTGTACAGACTAAGAATACTAATCACTTAACAAACACCTTCACACACACGCCAGAACGTATAAGGGGAGAGCTCAGCGTTGACTTGCTAAACATGCAACCCACACCTCGCCTCACCTAACACTCCCCATATAGCTGGCTCCCACGCCCTCCCTGCTCCCCTCCCATGTATTCCAACCCCCCCCCTCCCCGCCTCGCTTTAATACACACCTCGCGGCCAAACAATGTGTAAAGTGAAGCCACATGACTAACAAAGAGCTTACTTGGAAACTTACAATGTGTGGCGCGGAGTGAGAAGGGAGGGGTGCACAGGGGAGGGGTCCCACGAGAGATATATATAAAAAAAACACACACACACACACACACACACACACACACACACAAGGAAATACATGTAAATGAAACTAAAAGAAACCTAGCAGTGAAATACCAAAATATGACAAAAAATTATTCCAAGATATCCTGATTTCGATTTAAAGGGACTGCTAGGTGTGAGATAAAGAGTAGGGTGGAATTCAGTACACGTGAAATAGCTACCATATGAGTTATTCTCGTTAAATATCACCTGTGACTGCTCGTACCCACACCTTCAGGAACAACCATCACAACTGCCACACAGTACTAAGTAAAAACACAATGGTAAGTAAAAACAGACAATGCTAAATAAAAAAATAAATAAATAAACAATGCTAAGTAAAAACGTACAAAGCTAGGCAAACAGTCAGTGCCAACTAAAGACAGACAAGAAGTACAAGCACGGGCAATAAATACAAACACAACACAGACAGTATATACACAGACAACAAATACAAACACACAACGCTAAGCAAAAAAACAAGAAGATAATGGCAAGCACCTGTTTGGAAAGACGGATAGCGAGTTACCTTACATATTCATATCACAAAGCCCAGAGTACTTAATGTTTATAAATGGAGTGGACATTAATACAAGGACTTATTAACTGCTTTACATCAACAGCTTCGGAAATGCCAAGAAGCAGCAGGAATGTGATAGGTGCAGCCAACTTTTTTGTGCCCTCTCCTTCAGACATTCTGTACAATATGACTTCACTCCTTAAGGTAACCGGACATAACGCACATGAAAAACGGGTAAAACGTATCGGGTAGGAGAGATCTGGGAGAGGTGAAGGGGTTAGGAAGGGAAGGGTGAATGAAGTCACGCGCTCAACATGATTAGACAGGAGAGAGAGAGAGAGAGAGAGAGAGAGAGAGAGAGAGAGAGAGAGAGAGAGAGAGAGAGAGAGAGAGAGAGAGAGAGAGAGAGAGAGAGAGAAAAAAAAACTGTTTACGATATCTAACTATAACATAAAAGAAAATAAAACAGTACGGTAAAACAATACTTCAACAGAGAGTAAGAAGTTTCAATGGATATATCAAGGAATTACGAGGTCAAGTGTGTCACCATAACAGAGCCATCAAGCGCCGAGCACCGGAGCGAAAAGCAGAAAAAACGAAGAATAGGAGGAGGAGGAGGAGGAGGAGGAGGAGGAGGAGGAGGAGGAGGAGGAAGCTACAGTAAGGTTAAGAAAAGAGGGTTGCGTGAGTAGGTATACTTAGCTAAAAGGATTGCAAAACACACACACACACACACACACACACACACACACACACGAGCACATGAAACAGAGAGAGAGAGAGAGAGAGAGAGAGAGAGAGAGAGAGAGAGAGAGAGAGAGAGAGAGAGAGAGAGAGAGAGAGAGAGAGAGAGAGAGAGAGAGAGAGAGAGAGAGAGAGAGAGAGAGAGAGAGAGAGACAACAAAATCAAGCACGGGCAACAAGGAAGAACCAAATCGGGCTGCTGAACTAAAGGAGAGATAAGTGACACCAGCGAAAGGAGGTTGACAAGATAAGTCCAACACGTCGCCGGGATGAATAAGGGAAGGCGGTCGACGGTGGTGGAGGGATGAATGGAAGTGGACCAGGGGGGAGGGGGGTAGCATGTCCTGTATGTGGAATGATAGGATGGGTATGCTGAGGGAAAGGCATATGACAAGCATTAGGGTCAGGGTGAAGATGTGATAAGAATATGAGAGAGAGAGAGAGAGAGAGAGAGAGAGAGAGAGAGAGAGAGAGAGAGAGAGAGAGAGAGAGAGAGAGAGAGAGAGAGAGAGAGAGAGAGAGAGAGAGAGAGAGAGAGAATGGGGAGGGAGAAGGAGGGAAGGAGACGAGAAAGAAGGGAAGGAGAGATAGGAGACAAGTGTTAAGGGAATAAGGTTAGGAAGGAAGTGAAAGGGTGAGAGGTAGAGACGTGAGAAGGATGTCCTTGGCGTGACCCTAGGAAGGATTGGAGAGATGGGGGAGGGAGGGGCAAAAAACAAACAGACAGACGAGGTAATAAGTAATAGGGTGTAGGTAGCATGTACTACCCCTACGCAAAACGGTACTTCAAAGGTCACAGCGGGAACAGCAGGAGCAGCAGCAGCAGTGACAGGTGCAGCTGCTGATATGTGAGTTGAGAAACTACCAAACAATGACGCCGCAGGAGGAAAAATATATAATAGCGAAAGTTTATGTCGGAGAAACTGAAGTATTTGTACAATGACTCGAAGGCATATAAGCTGGCGCGCGTGTGTGTGTGTGTGTGTGTGTGTGTGTGTGTGTGTGTGTGTGTGTGTGTGTGTGTGTGTGTGTGTGTGTGTGTGTGTGTGTGTGTGTGTGTGTAAAGAAGCTGAAAGCGACAAAACTTGAGAGAAATAAAAATACAGGAAGTGTTAAAATCACGTCTTCTTTTACCGAACATAAAACATGGCGAGGAATAAAAATAAAAACAGAAAGGACAGAAAGTGCAGCGTCATGCCGAAGTCGAGGAGGAGGAGGAGGAGGGCGACAGGGAGGTCAGCACTGCACTCAGTCTACCTACACACGCACTCCACAAACAGATGATTGATGAAAGACCTCGACAAGTCTTCGTATATCTATTGACATTCCCGTAGGACAAACACGCGGTTGCTTTCATATTTAAACAACACTCAGCCTCTCCTTCAGGGCACCTCCTCCAATGCCGCACGCTTCACTCCTGCAGGCTCTTAAGTGTCGTCCTCAACTACTTCATTCCTGCGGCTTCTAGAAGTTAAAATGGTATGATGCAAGTCTGGAGCAGTATAATTTCTAAAGACACTATGTAGTGACAGTAAAAGAAATGACAGTTATGTATTATTTGTTTTATTTATTTTTACTTGCGCGTTAAAATCGTTATAGCTTCTTTCAGGAGTAACAAAACAGGCAGGTGTAATTTGAGTTGTGTAATAAAAAAAAAGCACCACTGACAAGCAGACAGGTGTAATTTGTGTAATTAAAAAAAAAAAACACCACTGACAAGCAAACACAGTGATAGCGTGGTCCTCCCTTGTATTGCCTGAAGCTAGTAAAGATTGTGTAGTGTTATTCAAAGTAACAACCGTCAATTTGTTACTTATTTTTACTAACGGCCAAAGTCAAAGGCTTCAGCAGGAATCACTGGAACCTCGAGAAACAAACTAGAATGCGAGTAGTACGTGCCCGCCATACCAGTCAGCAAGGACAAAGGTATTCCACGTACACAACATCGAGGAGAGAGAGAGAGAGAGAGAGAGAGAGAGAGAGAGAGAGAGAGAGAGAGAGAGAGAGAGAGAGAGAGAGAGAGAGAGAGAGAGAAACTCCACTAAAACAAAGAGGAAGAGATGGGAAAATCACGTTCTCTCACACAACGCTAGGAACACGAGCCCTGGGGATTGCCAAACTACTTCAAACACAACTCAAGGTAAGGTACGATTCGCCTTTCAGTTCTCGTAATTAATCCTTCGCCTGCTAAAGACAGTACACGATTTCAATGAGCAAAAAGTAAAACAAGCACTAAAACTTTGCGCTATTCCAAATGTCTTTACAAATTATACTAAAAAAAAATTCACCATACTATTATACACAAGAAAGTTCACCATACCATTATACACAACAGTTTACATACAATTCGGCCAAAGACCGAGCCAAAAGATCAACCGAGTCCTCGAATCCACGACCTGCACTGAAAGGTCTGAACCACACCACCAACCCCGTTTATCAGTGGCGTCTTTCGAAACCATACTGAACTCGCACCAACCCACTGCATGAACCTTAAGAGAGACAGACATACGTAGCAGTCGCAAGGTTAACTAAACTAAACCAACACCGCAACCTGTCGCCCTCAAGCACAGGTGAGGGCAGCGGGGAGGGCAGCGGGGAAGGAAGGTGACAGGGTGTGTAGAGGGATGGCCTGCTGCCCTTCCCCACCTGCCCAGCCTACGTATGTGACCGGGGACTACAATAAAGTGAAAGTCATAAGCCTGGAGGACTGGAGTGAGTAGTGTGGACGTTGCCATGCCTCCTCCTCCTCCTCACTGCGCCGCGCCGGGTGGAGGGGAAGCAAGAAGGTGGGAAGTGAAGTGTGTGGACAGTAAAATTGGACAAGTGAGGTGAAATGCAATCGTGGGGTTTAAGTTAACCTGGTGTTGGTTTGATCAATGTGTGTGAGACGCGAGAAGTGAGAGGGCTAGAGGAAGGGAGGAAAGGTTGGAGGGTTGGAGGGAGGGGAGTAAGGAAAGGCACAAGGCTGAAGGGTACATACTAAGGGAGTGGTGTGGTAGGGGAAGGTGTAGGGAGCAATGAGAGAGAGAGAGAGAGAGAGAGAGAGAGAGAGAGAGAGAGAGAGAGAGAGAGAGAGAGAGAGAGAGAGAGAGAGAGAGAGAGAGAGAGAGAGAGAGAGAGCACAGGGAGGGTAGGAAGTCAAGGTCGCTTGCGTCACCCATGGAGCCTGACCACCACCACCACCACCACCACTGAATACCTTCCAGGCCGCCGCCGCTGCCACTGCCACCACCCTAAGCATGCCTCACCTTTCTGCTATTACCACCACCACCACCATCGCCACCACCACGCGTCTACAGCGAGGTCCATATTCCGAAACGCTTTGCTCTCTCACCAATATTTTCGTGCCCAGAGATGAACAGCCGGGTTCTCAAGAGTATTCCTCCTGTTAGTGAAGTAGAAATAGTGTTAATCCGTCACTAGACCTGTAAAAATACCCTTAAAAACACATGTAACTTTCACTAGACCTTTTGGAATGTAGTGAAGGTGGGGCGCAGAGGCATTTCAGTACATGGTCCCTTTAGCAGGCTGTGGCATAAGCACCTCACCATCACGTCACCTTCCATTATCACCTTAACACCGCCGCCGCCACTACCTGTACAACAAGCCAATTAGTACATTACACAACAGGCCATTAACAGTCATGCCCCATTGTCACCACCGCGCCGCCTGTACAGAGGGCCGCATACCTCGTCGTACTGAGTGTCGCAACGCTAAACACCGCAATCAGATGCAGAAAACACAATACACAGACTTTCAATCAGCTGGAATCGTAATCTGACCTACACCCTCCTGTTCCTCCCTCGTCCTTCATGACAGCAGAAGACACCAGGTTGAAGGACTCCGGGTCTACTTAACCATCTATTATCCTCCCGGAGACGGCCAGCCGCTAGGGGCAACACGGCCTTATAGGACTGAATCATTAGGGTACGGGGCACAGGCGAGCAGGCGCATGAAGGAAACAGTAGGGGTCGCGGGGTGGAGGGGAGACGCCGTGCAGCCCTGCCAGTGAGCGTGCTGGTTGGCGGGGTGTTGGCAGTAGCGGTACAAAAACTGCGTGGTAAGCCTGCACTGCGTGAACCTTTTGGGAGAGGCGATGATGGCAGAGGAGGCAGGCAGGGAGGGAGAGTGAGAGGTAAGAAGAGAGGCTGGGGTGATGAGAGGCACGTTCCAGATGGATGGACTGGTGGGCGAGGAGGCACAGGAGGCAGCGTGGGCGGCGGGCAGACTACAGGGACCAGGGAAGGGGGTGGGGATGAGGGTGAGGGAGGTGAGTCACAGACAGGACTTAAAAAAGCTGTTCATGATGAAACACACCTGAAGGTAAAGACGCAATGACACACTTATGGCCAATCAATTCAAGTTTGCATCTTTACATTTCTCGCATTCAGTTCCCGTCCCTCCCACTCCCGTCCCTCCACAACCAGACGACATTTCCCGTCAGACCTGTGAAAAATACATGAGCGAGGCGCCTCAGCTTAGGCCAGCTTAGGCCGCCACCAGCAGTGTTGGTTGGGCCTAAATTAAGACGCTGACCACACAAGATAAGGCGAGGGCGGGAGGACACAAACGTGCACCTGGGTAAGCCTGTCAGGAATTGTGTGGATAAGAGGCTTGACGTGATGGAGAGAGAGAGAGAGAGAGAGAGAGAGAGAGAGAGAGAGAGAGAGAGAGAGAGAGAGAGAGAGAGAGAGAGAGAGAGAGAGAGAGAGAGAGAGAGAGAGAGAGAGAATGAAGACGCGGGACCTTTGGGGTGGGCAGCTCCACCAAACCAGCATCTCCTCCTTCCACTGCTAACGAATTCCTGGCCAGTCATGCCCTTCACTCCTGACACAGTGGTGAGTACCGTGCTGCCGCCCCGGTGCCCCGCACCCTCCTTCCATCACCTCCGGCACTCTTGTGGTTTGGTCCATACCGGAGCCGGAGCTCGCTCAGCCCCGACATTTTTTTTTTCCAAGCACCGTTTTTCCTTGCTGCTGGAGGTCACGCCCGACAGGACTCGGGGAGAATTCAAGCCGCTGGTTTATGTATTCTACTTTTATTTAGCTGTTTAACACAGCTTTACGACTGAAGACTAAACATATTTTTACGACCTGTTCCCTGCTGGCGAGGACAGCTTATGGAGGCCAAGCGGAGAGAGAACATATGGATAGAAAAAAAACCTTGCCACAGAGGCTAAGCATCAAGGAACACATAGGAAAGACGTATTTTCAAACTTTTCCATAAACTGAGCATGTGTGCATGTTCACGCGGTGTATGGGCTGGCGTGCCATACAGACTTACAGCACGGGGTGACTCCAAGCAGGAGCAGCAGCACACGGCCTGCACATCTGCTCAATCTTCCTTTCCCGCCAACTGCTCCATATATGGATATTTAGGGAAATGTGGGGAAAGCAGCGTGAACACGACCCTGTATTTCAAGTTGAAGGCTATGCATGTGATGAGGCCTACTTAGTCACTCGTCGTCCCTGCACTGACTTGAAACACTCCACTGTGATGCACGGGTCAAAAGAAAAAGTAGTCAGCTCAGAAATGTCTGCCAGGCCTGACTCTTTCGTTAAGTTGAACCGCCTCTGCTGCTCCAAGACCAGAGTGTTTCCAGAGCAGCACCACGGGCGGCAAAAACAGCTCATTTGACCCACTACTTTTCACGGTCTCACCACCTCGCAGCAGACTTCCAACAATTATCCGGGGGAAACTTTGTAACTGGCCAGACATTGTAACGGCAGAAGGAAGAGGCGTGGCGTGAAAGTGTGCCATAACGAGCTGGGGAAGTGGAGGAACATCTGCCTCGTCACTCCTCGCTCCTGCACGTACACGCACACGCACACACACACACACACACACACACACACACACACACACACACACACACACACCTTAGCAAGAAATAAAGAAATAAAGATACACCAAATTTTCCGAAAAGGACAAACAGAAAAGTGGAATGCGTCACAACCAGTAAGCACAAATGTAAGGAAATGCGACAGTCTGGTGATGAAAGATGTGACAACCTAAACTCAGTCCTGCGAAAACATTAACAGATAAATACAAACAAGTCTCATGCCCTAGAAAACTCTCACTACGTCCCTTCATCCTCCTCGTGGACTAGTTAAGAACGCATGAACAGACAAAAAAAAAAAAAAAAAAAAAAAAAAAAAAAAAGGTTGTTGTAAGAAGCCAGCCAGCCCAAACGTGGCAATCCCTATATAAAACACTAATAAAAACTTATATCCACCCACCCTCTATCCATGAATGCAGCTAATATTCTTTAAAGGGTCTCTATTGACTCAGGGCTAACATTACCGAGTCCATTCCAGTCACCTACCACTCCATTTGAGAACCAATTTCTTTCTATGCTAATTTATCAAGCTTGAACCAGTTACTTCTAGACCCAGCCTGACTACCTCACCTCATCAGCACGTGTACCTGGAACGCATCTACACTAAATACAACCCATGAAGTCACTACCTACCACTAACCTAATCTATCAAGCTTTAATTTACTTCTAGACCTCTCCTGATTACCTTACCATCTTCTCCACCGCAACAAGTCAACAGCACTAACTTAATACAACACAGGATATATTTGCAATAGCCACCACCATTCCCTCCCCCCTACCTTTCCAATAGCCGTGGCATTTCACTTTCCTACATAGCTTCACTTCACTGCACCTTCCTCATTCACCATTGCTCTATTTCTTCCTCCCCTCAAGACACTGGATAGGAAAAGGCAGGAAAAATAAATAAATAAATAAGAACTAGAGAAAACTTTGCCGGGTTACTCTCTCTCTCTCTCTCTCTCTCTCTCTCTCTCTCTCTCTCTCTCTCTCTCTCTCATACCGACCCCACATCCCTTGCTCCTCTATTGAAGTGAAGGAAAGAAATAATGTACTTTGAAATGGTGAGCGAGGAGGAGGAGGAGGAGGAGGAGGAGGAGGAGGAGGAGGAGGAGGAGGAGGAGGAGGAGGAGGAGGAGGAGGAGGAGGAGCTATGACAACGGAATACTTGAGACCGTAAGGAATGGCTGTTGGAACTAGAATCAAGGAGTCAGACTGAGGAAGAGAACACAAGCAGAAGAGACGGAAGAGAAAGAGAGAGAGAGGGAGAGGATAGGATGCTATTACTAAATAAGCAAGAGGGAGAGGAAGTGATAAAAAAAAGGGAGAGGAAGAATAAGACACGAATGAAGAAGGAAGGAAGTGGGAGTGAGGGATAAACAACAGAAGGGGTACTGAAAGGGAAAGGAAGGGAGGGGGAAGGAAGGGAAGAGGAATGGAGTGGAAGGGAAGGGAAGGTGAAGGGAGAAGGAGAGGAAGAGGAAGGGGAAAGTGTAGTGTTTATGGTGCACCAGAACTTGAACATAACACAACCACCAGTAAGAACAGAACAGAAGTAACAAAACATTTTAACGTAACCAATAATAACACCACAACGAACAACAACAACAACAGACTACAAAACATAATGAAAACCACCACCACCACCACCACCACCACCACCATGACCACCACCACCACAACAATCGAAATCGAAATCAACAGTATAACAAGTAACAGCCAACCGCAACCACCACCACTACCGTTACCACACCACCACCACCACCACCACTTACCAGCATCACCACCACCACCACCACCACTGCTCAATTACTTCCACTCACCCACAATACGATAAAAAGACCTCAGGGGGAAAAAGAATGCAGTATTGTGTAAGGAGCAATAATCAACTAACTCAGACTAATACAGAAGAAAATTTCCGGCTTATTGTGAAGATATATTAGTTAATAGAGTTGTTTTTTCCTAGAGAGAGAGAGAGAGAGAGAGAGAGAGAGAGAGAGAGAGAGAGAGAGAGAGAGAGAGAGAGAGAGAGAGAGAGAGAGAGAGAGAGAGAGAGTGTGTGCGGGTGCCTAATCAATAGTTCCACAGCTGACTCATTCTCTAGAGATGTGGGACACTTACAGCTTCCACCTTCATATTGCCCCCATAACACACACACACACACACACACACACACACACACACACACACACACACACAAGTTACCACACTGTCTTGCCGCTTTTCCTTTTAATATTACAAGTAAACACTCAACTTGCTAAAACAAACACGTTACTGAATACACGAATAACATCAAGTAGTATAAGCACACCAAATTAAGGACACCTATCTACCTCATCAGTTTCTATATATACAAGTTTACCTTCACGTGTTTACAAGCTTAAGGTCAATAGCACCAGTGAAGCAAAGACGTGGTGTACACAAGAGTGTGTTCCTTTTCATGGCGTGTGGTTAAGCCAACATAGCGAGTCTGAAAGCAGCTGAAAAAAGAGGAATATAAAAATGAGGTTGTATCTAACGTGACAGGTATTGTAATATACTGAGTTATATACCGGATAAGACGTGACATGATTCTCTCTCTCTCTCTCTCTCTCTCTCTCTCTCTCTCTCTCTCTCTCTCTCTCTCTCTCTCTCTCACTAGTGAAGGAGCACATTTCCAGGAAGAATGTGGATGATAAATAATTAAGATGAAGTGTTGTTGGCTTGCCTGTTAGTGGGCCAGTGTGTGTGTGTGTGTGTGTGTGTGTGTGTGTGTGTGTGTGTGTGTGTGTGTGTGTGAGAGAGAGAGAGAGAGAGAGAGAGAGAGAGAGAGAGAGAGAGAGAGAGAGAGAGAGAGAGAGAGAGAGAGAGAGAGAGAGAGAGAGAGAGAGAGAGAGAGAGAGAGAGAGAGAGAGAGAGTATCCTTGACAACAGCCTGCATGCCTCCCCCCAACATCCTAGTCTCTCTTCCCCCACGCGTCGCCCGGATGTCCTACAGTAGAGTAAATAAACCATCATTCCTTAACTCTTCTCCCTGTCACTCCTGCTGCACCACCACCACCACTACCGCGTCACTGGGTCGGCTGACGCGATACGCCCCCGCTCATTCCTGTCATGTAATAGACGAAGACAAACTGGCACGTCAATACTTCACCCTAGCGGTACTGGCGAGTTGTTGCATATTGGTGGCAGCGGCGCGGATAGTAGAGAGGGTAAAGAGAACGATGTCTGACTATATATCTGATAAAGTAGCTTGGGTCTGGCAGTAGTAGCATTGGAATTAACAGCAGAGAAGTACGAATAGAGAGGTACGTCCATTACTCCTGCACAGCTGCGTGTAACTGTGAATTTCCGACGATCCTGGTGGCAACGATGCGGATGCTAGGAGGAGGGAACCGAACAATATTTATGATTAATTAGCGTAAGTTTGGCACTAGCAGAAACGATGGAATTCACAGCAGCAAAGTAGAGGGTCCATCACTCCTGCACTGCTGCATGTGGTGGTGATGGCGGTGGATGTGATATAGTCGTAGTCAATACTCAAAATTAACATATCACACTCACTCTCACTTTGTTTAGCATTCTCCTTCTAAAGTCCTCTGATCTGCTGAGAATCTACTATTTTTTTTAGGTTTTGTAAGAAGACTGTGAGCCCATAAGAGGACTTGTGGTTGAAGGAAAGCACAAAACACAGTTGAAGTGAGTGCAAAAGGTTACTCGACGCGTGACTAACAAGACAAAACAGTGCCGAACATTGAGTGCACAAGTAGATGTGAAAACAAGACAGAACGTCGCTCCCTGACTCGCACTGTGCAAGCACCACAAGCGCTCTATCAGCATGAACACAATCGTAGTAGGGTTAGTCAACGCCCCCAGTCCCTCAGCGAGGCAGTGTTGTTGTACCGCCCGGGAACGTGGGGACGGAATGATAACGCTTCCTCCTGCTGCTGCCTGAATGTCACACAAACTGATTACACGAGACACGAAACATGGGAGGCTTTAACTGAACTTTAAGAGGTGTTTGTTACCTTTCCTCTTCTAGTCCCTCCTTCCCCCTCCCCACACACAAATACGTGACCACCCTAAAGCAGTAAACTGGAAAGAAAAAAAAAAGAAAGAAAAAAACAAAAAACAAAGAAACAAGCATCTGGCTGCGCGACACAGGAGAGCACCGCTTGCTTCTGGTATGTTCCAGGAGATCCTCACATCATGGAAGCATTACACTCTCAAGTACTGTTAACCCGACAGCCGGAACAACTCCACGACCACCACCTCCTGCCAGCGTGGTGCAACACTGAACAAACAACCTGTGTGATATTAGAACAAGGGCGTCTGTACCCAGGAAGGGCGGGGTGGGGTGGGGTGGGGGACAGAGACGACTGGCTCAGCGGGAAGGCACGCTGAGAGGGAGCAGCAGCGGGTAGAAGGCAGTTTCCCTGTGAGTCACCGCGGTCCCTTCCTCCTCCCGCCTCCCCTGCGCACTCGGAAAGGACGGAGGAATGAAGGAGAGGGAGAGAGAGAGAGGGAGGGAGGAGAGAGGCAGACAAGACAGGAGTGGCTGGTGGATAATGTGAGCTGGAGGAACCTGCTTTCGGGCCTGATTCTGAGTGCCACACCGCCGGTGTGTGTGTGTGTGTGTGTGTGTGTATCGCGAGACAGAAGGGACAGAAGGAAGCACAAAGTGGGAGTAGCCCTCATTGTTCTCAGCCACTATTCACGCCTGTTGCGCGCACGCTCGCTCTCCCTCACACACACACACACACACACACACACACACACACACACACACACACGGAACCCAACAACCCCTAGGGAAGGGAGGGGAGAGCAGGGGACGCAGCGAGGTGATGCCTGAGTCTATGTGGTTATGTAGTCTGCTATTCACCTGTGCTTCTCCACCTGCGCGGGGCGGCACCAGAGCTCACGTGGTGGGTGGGGGCGGCGTGCCACCCGCTATGGCTTCCTCCTCGGCCTGGCAACAGTTTCCCGCCCCGCGTGGCGCTCCAGGGCTCGCTACCGGCACGCGGGAAACACCTGCCGTCCACGGGGGCCTCAGCTTCCGGCGTCCATCCTTCCACCACTCCCGTCCCCGACACCCACACCTGCCCACCACTCCTCCAGTAACCGCTGCCCTCCTACCACGCCAGCACTCCAGTTCTCCGCCTCTCATCTGCTCTGTCCGACTATCATCTCCACTGCCCACGAGCATGCTTGCCCCTTCCGTAGTACTTCCTGGATTCCTACCACTACCATCACAACACTACAGCCTCTACAGAGCTTCTAATTGTGCCCACCACCGTTATCCAGCCTGTCACTCCTCGTCTACGACACACAAACCATCTTCACCACAAGATTCTGATCTTGCCCTACAAAGTTACTGTAGCCTGTCACCCTGCTCGCCATTCCCGCCATCTTCACGCTTCCCAGCTCCTTCAAAAAATTTACCTAAAAATAAACTGACTACCGAACCCCAAGAAATTACTGGAATACGAAATAGTTTTCTTAACTCCCACAAAAAAAAACGTGAAATATTATATTTCTGGAAGCATCTATTGTTTCTGTACAGCCTCCCACTCCTCTCCGTCCTACATCTCTCTCTCTCTCTCTCTCTCTCTCTCTCTCTCTCTCTCTCTCTCTCTCTCTCTCTCTCTCTCTGTAAGTGTGTGTGTGTGTGTGTGTGTGTGTGTGTGTGTGTGTGTATGATAATGTGCTCAGCTGCCGGGGGATTAAAGCATCGCGTCGCGGCAGGCTCGCATGCGGTCTGTCAGGCTCTGGTGAACCCGTTAACGTGCCACCTCGTCACGGCCTCCCCGACACGCACGTCCTGTCTCCTTCAGCTTGCCTCCAATGCACTACAGGTATCTAACTAGTCGCTACAGTATTAAATGCCTTGCTATGGCCATAAGCCTGTCTATGCACCAGTGCAGGAACACGCACACGTTGATACCTTGACCGAGGTGAAAATTCTAGATTCCCTGACTCATGGCTCTGATGGCACCGACCCCCTGGCCACCCCCCACACTGCAGCCCTGGCGTGATACAGCTAACCAACACTTGATGGACGACGCCCTGGGTGAGAGAGTGTTGGTGGCGACCCGACGTGACGCCTGTCATCTACCACTACACCGGAAACCAATCACTGAACAATGGTACTCAACACTTAGGACGAGAGGGACTCCCGCCATGCTACAGTTCCTTCCACGACCACCTACGACTACTACTACTAGTAGTAGTAGTAGTAGTGCTGTTAGTGCTGTTGCTCCTGCCGCTACTACTAGTAGTAGTAGTAGTAGTAGTAATAGTAGTAGTAGTAGTAGTAGTAGTAGTAATAGTAGTAGTAGTAGTAGTAGTAATAATAGTAGAGATGGTGGTGGTAGTAGTAGTAGTAGAGGTGGTGATGGTGGTGGTGGTGGTAGTAGTAGTAGTAGTAGTAGTAGTAGTAGGTGGTGATGGTGGTAGTAGTAGTAGTAGTAGTAGTAGTAGTAGTAGTAGTAGTAATGTATAGCTGCAACAACCACCGCTAACAACAAAATGACTGTTGTTGTTGCTGTTTCTACTACTACTATCACCACTAGCACTGGATCACCACCATTACCTAAAAATTTCTGCTGGTACAACTACCAGCAAGAGGAACAATACAGCTGTTTCCATCACCATCCCCACCACCATCTCTTGAACCATCTCTCCCTGATCTCCCCTAGACAGTTTACTAACTACAATGCAAGTAAAGGGTAGTTCAGCAAATACCTCTCTCTGTTATACGTTCATCCTACATAATCCATGCGATCACCATAATTACTGGACTGTCACATTTGGGTCGCGTGAGGAAGCCCAGATGCATAACTAAGTGAGGCGGCGGGGGAAAGCATCAAGGGCGAGCCGGTGACGAAGACAGCTGGGAGAAGAGACGGGACTGCGGGGATGGGGGCGGCAGGGTCAGGCAGGAGGCTCAGTGGGGGAGAGGCGAGGGGAGAAGGGGCGCTGGGGATCAGGGAGGCCCGCATGGGAGGTGGTGGGGCCAAGGTAAGGGAGGGAGGTAAGATGGGAGAACAAGGGCCGCGTGAATCACCATCAGAAAGCGAGGTCTGTCACTTTCCCCTGATCAGCCCTGACACCCCCGCGGGCCTTTTACCTTCCCTGCCCCCCCCACCCTCATCTTTCACCATAACCATCGCACTCATCATCATCCGCCACACTCGCCCCCTCCATGCTTCATTACCGATACTAACAAGCACCCGATCCGCCCATTATTCACAAGGCACGTCCATCACTTATGCATTAACCCGAATGTAAACACGCAAGAAAATATCATGTGGTGAAGGCAATAACTTCTCTCTCTCTCTCTCTCTCTCTCTCTCTCTCTCTCTCTCTCTCTCTCTCTCTCTCTCTCTCTCTCTCTCTCTCTCTCTCTCTCTCTCAGTTCATCAATCAATGCTAGTATTACTGAAGATGCCTCTCACATTACATACAGAACAGCCCTTGTCCTCCTCACTCAAACCAACCATTCTTCACGTCGTACCGAGAACAAAGCCTCACTGCCTGATATTTATTCAAACCTGACGAGCCTCTGACTAACAAATACAATCAGCACAGCATGGCACGCATATCTCAAGCACCGACAAGCACTGACATGAAATTCTGCATGATCCATCTTTTTATATTAGTAGTGAACAATTTAAATAAATGCTTGCTTGCGCTTCCCTTTATTTTCCACCTTGTCAAGCACATCGCTCTAGACAGGCATGTGTCTTGTCCTGTTTGTTACCCGAAGGCCACAATGATGGGGTCGTTCTGTTCTCATTCTCCTTCATCCTCAAGATTAAAGGATACCGGATCCAGGTGGAAATACCAACTACTTCACGACCAACAACACTGTCAAGAGCGCCACTCCTCACGTTAATTCCCTCCAGGATGCCTCTCATCATCTACATAAGCGTCGCTGCCACACACACCACTCACTCAGTCAGACAGCGTGATGCACATGAATAACACCATGGCACTCCAATCACCACCCCAGGGTGGTACACGTGGCGCTGCGAGTGATCCAGCCACAGGTGACTTTACTAGCGACTTTACTGGCAAAAACCACGGTATAATTATAACAGTATAGCCATCTTCCACCTACTCACTCTCAACCTTTTCCCGATCAAGTCTGAGTCCTCTGGTGGATAAGCCTTAAGAACATGACATGCCCTCCTTGTTCAACCTAAATTCACCCGGTGCGCCACCCTAACCCTCTTCCTTCAGTCACGCCAGAAGGGCCAGATGCGGGATATGCAAAGCAGGGATGCCGACCCATAAAAGTTCCTTCCCGGCTTCATCACCCACGAGGAGGTGCGGACGCTGGTGCCCCGGGGCCTCTTCATCCTTGACCACTTGAGTTATTTTAAAGGGAACTTTCCGCACCACCCTCACCAACACTTCTCAAAGTAAACACACTATACCTTTGTTATTGACTTACTTAGCCACTCCCTGCAACACTGCATTGCTACATAGCGTGTCGGTGCAATAAAAGAACGCACGGAACAATACGAGGACAGACGGCATCTCATCCTTGAGGTTATAAACAGCCAGAAACGTAAGAAACTAAACAAAAACAGCCTCGTCATGATCTACCTACGTAATCTTAATCACCCAGCGACTACAGTTCTTCTAATCACCAGAGCAATACACAACATAAATGCCTCGTCGCGTCATAGTTTACTGTACACTTCACAACTTTCCCATCTACATGTTAAATCATCACGTATCAATTTACAATCACTGGAGCCCGAACACCTGATCCTGGCAAATTTCCAGTCACCAGATGAACACATTGCACATTTTTTTTTTAAATCCTCCGATCTATTATTATCACTTCACATGTGTTGAAGCCGGTACAAAAGAAACGCGTCAAATATTCTTACTGCCAACTACACTTCATCGAACATTCCACAAACAAAACTTCCCTCCCCTCCACACACAGAGAGTACTCACGATATATCTGGCGAGATTCGACTGTGGGAGTTTATAAAGAGTGAACTATTTTGGGGATGACTTTCAAGGAGGGACCTTCATCGCAAGTGAAATTGAGAAGGCGAAATCAACTAACGCTACCCGATTCATCAATAAATCCTCCGCCTTCATTAAAACACACAGAAAGAGTGAGAAGGACTGGACCGAGACGAGCAGTGAGTGGCGGGTCACGTCCACCTGGTCAGGTAGTCAAGTGTCTATCAAGGTTTCAAGTTAAAGCCTACGTGCGTTTGAGAGAGAGAGAGAGAGAGAGAGAGAGAGAGAGAGAGAGAGAGAGAGAGAGAGAGAGAGAGAGAGAGAGAGAGAGAGAGAGAGAGAGAGAGAGAGAGAGAGAGAGAGAGAGAGAGAGAGAGAGAGAGAGAGAGAGAGAGAGAGAGGCGTGGTATTACTGAAGGTCTGAGCAGTGTGGTCTGTGAATGTGAAAGTTTGAGTTTTTGCTTCGAGTTTTTGTTTGCTATCATAACTTTCTGTGCTTTAAACACTCGACCAGTTTCTTGGATAAAAACACAAGTGGCGAGTTTTCGGTTTTAAGTTAGATTTCCGGTGTGAGGAGGAGGAGGAGGAGGAGGAGGTAAGAGGAGAGGTTTCACGCACGCATGACCCCAAAGCGCTATTTATATCCCTTCCTGAAGTGATCATTGTTATACTTTATAGATCATTAAATATGTGAGAGCGCATTCTCTCTCTCTCTCTCTCTCTCTCTCTCTCTCTCTCTCTCTCTCTCTCTCTCTCTCTCATTACGCTTCTGATGCATTCACTCCTTGTCATTACTCCTCGAAGCACACAGATCTCTTCAAATGGCAAAGGTGGGCGAGGTTTCACAAACACAAATCTACATCCCTCACAAGGCGTCACGTAGTCCCCTTACTGTGTTTATTCCTTTTGCCCAGTGCGCCACCAGGGAGATGAGGTTGGCGGTGGCCTGCATGAACTGGGAGGAACGCTGGCCGGCTCTCAATAGGACTGGAGGGAGTGGGCACAAAGCTGAGGGTGGGCTGCGTGAGGGTGGTCGTGGGTCATAAGGGAAGGGAAGGGAAGAGAGGGAGGAAGGCAGGCTGGTGGTGGCTTGTATGGAGGGTCGGTTCAGTCATGGGGAAAAACAGATAAAAGTTTCCATGTTGCGGGATGGTAACCAAAAACTACTGGGGAAAATTTTAAGCTTCAATACAAAATAAAGTCGTCCTTTTTTTTCCTTATTTTCATTCAATCCAACTTTAAGGAGCATGACGCGTCCTATCCCGATTACTAACCTCACTGACCTCGCCAACATTCCCCCGTTTTTTCACCATTATAACTTTGCGGTCTGTGAACTTCAAGCCACTCGTGATGCTGAGGGCGGCAACTGGTGCAAATCAATGAACGAGGCCAGTGTTCCGTGACTGGAGTGGGAGCAGCGTGTCCGCCTGTGAAGCGTCCCTGCAAGCACACCACGGTAATTAACGAGCCAGATAAGCAGTCCCTATCAAAATATATAAAACTAATGCGTGGTGCCGCAGCTGCCACTTAAGTGAGTGTTGTGATAAACGCCTCAACACGCCCCACCCTGAGGCATCAATTTACACCCAAACAAGCGGCTCTCCCCCACACCACCTCTATCACCCAACAACTACCCTCCCCTCGAGCCCTCACTCACTGCCACCACCATTTACCCCCCACCCTTAGCTGCCACCACTCCTGAACCCTCCCTACCCTCCACCACCATTACCACCCAACAACCCCCCTACCTCACTGACACCACTCCGTACCCCCTCCACTACCCCGTATGACTACCCCCACCATCTACTGCTACCACTATTAAAAACCTAATCTCCCCCACCACCACCTACCCACCGCCATCGCCAACCGTCCCATATCCCCACCACCACCACCGCCACCCGCAACCCAGCACCTCTGACTCAATACACCAGTGTTTCCTAACCTGGGTCCGTGTCACTAGGCTTTAAGGTACATGTGTGGGAGTGGTGTGGGTGCCTAGATCTGACTATAAGGGGTGCTAAGGTCGGAAATGGTTAAAAAGTAAAGCACAACACTTTTATTGAACTGCCCCAAACCTCCCCACTGACACCACTACTACTACTACTACTACTACTACTACCCACAATCAACTCACAAACAATGCCATCACTATTTAGCAACCGTCCTACATTTCCCACCACCACCGACACTAACAACACTAGCAAAGCAATGACAGGAGGAACGAGACTTCATTTTATTTGTTTGTAATTTAGCAGCTGATAGGGAAAATTACCTCCACCACACTACAGGTTTCCTCCTAGCGTCGCCGATAAGCCCCCCCAAGGAACCACCTGCCAGCCAGCCACTTGGTGTGTAAGACCGAGCACCTGCTGCCAACATTCCCACCCAAGATGTGACTCACGGATTCTGAAACCTGTTGCAAGGATTGGATTTCCCTCCCTCCTCTCCTCCTTCCCTGACCTCCCTTCGCCGCCACCACTATCATCAGTCCATGGTACTACAACTACTACTACTACTGCTGCTGCTGCAACCACTATCACTACTATCGCCAAGACCATTACTTCCCTTGTTACTCTCTTCACTTCATTACAAACACCACCAGTTGCTACTACTATCACCCAGACTATCTCTCCTCGTCCTCCTCCACTACCACCACCAGTTGCTACTACTATCACCCAGACTACCTCCTCACTCTCCTCTAGTTACTGCTACCGTCACAATCAGCCAGACCACTCCTCAAGTACTCGTGACCTGAGCTGTTGCCGCCACCTCTCGCCATAATATGTACAAGTATCCACAGCCTTTGTAGCAACACCCTTGGCCACTCATGAGGCTCCAGGGTTTGGCATTAGTATGGTTAATGGAAATGGTTATACTGCATTAAACAGCACAGCCAGTAATGGGAAAAGTTAATAGTGAATGTCTTTCTCTTTGAAGCTCTCAAGTATTTTTTTTTTTCAGCTACTTGACTGTCACAACTTATACTTTTAATTAAATGGTCCGGTGTGACTAAATATACCTGAGGATTTCTTCATGGGGTTAATGACGGCAAAGCAAATGATTAATCTATTCCGACAAAATAATGGGTGTCCTACTGCCATCACCATTCAAAAGACTAAGCAAACGACACGCAAAGATAACTATTGGTTACTTAAAAGGATAATTAAATATTGCTTTCTTACTTTTTACCAAATAATTAAGTCTTTGTGGCGCTGAAAGGGAAGAGTTTATCTGAAAGGGAAGAGTTTATCTGTCAGTAGCCTTCCCCGCCCCACATTTGTCACGGGATCTTCGTGGTTAAGGCGGCCGAGGGAACTGCTGGGTTCTCTAGTGGGGCGGGGCCTTGTGACGCCACTTACCCCTTCTAAACGCGCCACCGCCACCATCTCCCCTCCCCGACTCTCTCTCTCTCTCTCTCTCTCTCTCTCTCCTTCTTACTGATCAGGAAAGGCTACATACAGGAAACTGATGATAGTGGGCAAGAAACACCACTAGTTTCACACACACACACACACACACACACACACACACACACACACACACACACATACACACACAAAGAGCAAAACTTAGTAGTCGCACAGCATCCCTGTTACAATAACTACCAGTAATTTTTTGTCAAAACTAATTGTTCAGGGAATGTACAATCTAGCCCAGCAATGGGTGTGGTTTACTTTACACATGGCCAATACCATCCCTTCCCTTCCCTTCCTTCTGTCATCTTAACTCTTATAACCTCAGCTGACAATAAATGTCGTCCGCAGTTAACAACTTAATTATCCTGTGATGACAACGCTTCTCACATAAATATAGATAAGTAAAATACCCTCACACACCAGTTTACCATTATTCGACAGCTATAAATGTTTCACTTAATTTGATTTACATCAGTGGTGCCCAGCTGAACTACTTTCACTGAAACAATATCTTTCTCTTAATGCCAACAGCGCCGCAGAAAGCAAAAACCACTGACGCAGCCTCGTCCCCGTCCCCTCCCCCCGACCCCTCGTTGATGTACGACTGCACGTTAAGTTTATGGCTTGGTTTACAACACGGACTGAAAAAGTTTGATCGAAATATACCGACCATACCGAACAAATAAACAAAAACAAAATAAATAAAATAAAGTAAAATGTACGAAAGGACAGATAGGAGCCCTTCCTCAGTGAACGGCAAAGGTGCAGGATCAAGAAGAAAGCTCCACATAGGAAAGCTTTAGCCAAAACAAGCCCTCAAATGCATGACAACCCAGGCAACGGAGCATAGGGAGACATTACAACCCGCCTCACCACCCCTTCTCTCTCTCTCTCTCTCTCTCTCTCTCTCTCTCTCTCTCTCTCTCTCTCTCTCTCTCTCTCTCTCGTGTCCCAGCATAACACAATTACACTTCAAAATCAATATTTGTTCGCAAACTCGACTCATTATTTTACTGTTGATAAGCGATATCTTCAAACGTGTTTCATCAGTGGTCAAGGTTGATAGTAATTAATTAGTAACTCTGAAGCAAGGCGTTTCTTCATGCTGAATAAAGGGTAAGTCATGGCTCTTTCACCACCTTTTATCGCTGACCAAGGTAAATTTTGTGCCTGGAAGTATCGTACTGGGCAGCTGCAGCAGTGTCTTCAATGGCACGAGCTGTGGTGCCGCAAAAAGCTGCACTCTACGACCTTTCTCAAGCCAAGGGTTGCTGATCACCTACGGCAAGGGCAGCCATTCTTTCCTTACTGCTTAACGGTTGTCTGATGGCGACCATCACAGAGCTGAAGCATTATTTTCCACCACACTCGTCCTCAACTTGGCGGCTGTCTGATTGGCCAGCAACTTGTAAACATGACATCATGCCGAGTGTGCGTGAATGCCTTGATACTGTTCCCGTGTAAGCAGTCATAATACTGCGGTGTTCAAACCTCTGATCGCTGAATTACTGACTAAAGGCAGCAATTACTCTTCTCAAGAGATACCCTTTCGCTGGCAAGTTTTTCTCTGATATGAGGATGTGGTACGTGTACACCGGCGTGCCCTGTCACCTTGTGCCCTGGGAAACTGTGGCGGCGGTCCCCACGTCCAAGAGAG
>NC_087158.1:17247039-17304539 GCF_035594125.1 Scylla paramamosain
TCATCATCACCAACACCACCACCACCACTATCATCAGTACATATTATATTATTATTATTATATCATTATCGTTATTCTTTTCCTTACCATTCTTTACACGTACAGTATGATGGCTATCTTTTATTTATTCATTCTGTTTTGTTTATTTATTTGTTTTATCTTTCAAAATGACTGAATTTCACTTTAGTCACACTTTCATCGTTCTCTCCGGCTAGCCACACACACCTGGACACCGTGCTTACTCTTGTAGCTTTCCCATGTAATTCGCGCTGTTGGCTGGTGATCAACTTTCTTTTAAGTGAAAATTACTTGGCCAAAATCAAATTAACGGTTAACCACTCACAATGGGCAGGATTACATCAAAATATTGCTAGACAATGAGAACACCAGGGATTAAGGGGTTGGCCGAATTAGAAACTATGACTTTAAAAGAAAGAGAAAAAAAAAAAAAAAGAACCAAAGTTTGAGGCCACTGGGATGATTTATGTACTGTCTGTAATTTTAATATTACATAAACAGCTCTGCAACCGTAACTCAGCGGCAATCAAGGGTGAAATGAAGCGTTCACTGTCTTCCGACACTTTTGATTGAAGCAGAAATTGTGAAGTAACCATCAATGTCGGATTGATGACAATCTCTGCAGTCTGGCTGGGAATTAGCAACAGTAAAATTTTGTTACAAGTCCTGGCATAAACATTTCTTATCAGCTGGAACACTCTTCCGATTTGCAGGGATATTTATTCTCTTTGCGAGAGAGAGAGAGAGAGAGAGAGAGAGAGAGAGAGAGAGAGAGAGAGAGAGAGAGAGAGAGAGAGAGAGAGAGAGAATCAGTAATCTGCAAATTATTCATCATAACATGCCTTTTCTATTGTCAGAAATAAGTAACAGTTCGAGTAACTTAACAAAACAACTGTCACTGCTACCTAGTTGTAGTAGTAGTAGTAGTAGTAGTAGTAGTGGTGGTGGTAGCAGTAGTAGTAGTAGTAGTAGTAGTAGTAGTAGTAGTAGTAGTAGCAGTGACCATATATTAAATTTTTTTTTTTTTTACTTATATACCTTATTGTACCTCGCAAGATGACATTTTACATTGCTACTTATGAATGTTCTCTTATTATCTAGATGCTGCAGTGTGCGGATATAAGATTTTCAGGCAGTACAGACAAGAGCATCTTCAAAACTTCCATCCCCATCGGATTGTTTGCGCTCCCCACTCCGGGGATGAGCGAGAAGGGGGAAGCGGAGCGGCTTATCACATTGATGCAGCATGTCAATGAGGGGGAAGCAATGATCCGACCCCCACACAGCGTGCAGATTACTCCACCCACTCAACTAGGCCTTCATTTCATTTGGACCATTTATGAAAATATATGTTTCTCATTAAGACATTTATAGAGTGTAGCAAATGAACAAAGAATGACGATCCAAGACGTCAAGCAAAAGATGGTCCGAATAAGCAAGAAATGAGTATACACTAATCCCTCGTAAGGTCAAGGAGAACAGTTACCAGTAGGTAATCATCCTACACTGCCTCTGCAACACGCCTCCCAGCATGGCTAGATATAAGGCCGCTTGCGACCGAATAGCCACACTCGTCTGCGGACTTCAGCATCAACCATGAACATAGTAAGCATAGGCTACTTGTGCAGCGTCCATTGCTTGAACATATCCTCTTCTTTGACTCTCGTGTCTTACTTAATTTTTTTTTTCAGCTGAGTATACTGCTGTTGATCGTGGCGGCGGCGGCGGCTAGTGTAATGGCCCAGCAGAAACCAACTATTTTGCTGGAGGACCCATCTAACCTGCAGAATCGTATGTGGGTGCAGCCTCCACGTTTCCACTACCGCGGTTTCAACCGCCCCCAAATGGCTGCGGGTTGGCCGTGACTGTCTACACGCTTCTGCAGAAATCTGGTCACGACGAACTGCTGGGCCCTTGATAAGCCTTCACTCGATAAATGACAGTATAAGTAACATGGTAGAAGAAGATACATGATAGATACACTTCCAAATTACTCGGTGAAACTCAAACCAGTATACCACTGTTTCCACTTCCACTGAATTCACCTTTTGTAATATCAAGAAATATATACCATATCCAGAGAGTGTTTTCTTTTTCCTAACCCATTTTTCTGATGATACAATGCTTTTTAATGTAGTACCATATCTGCTGAAAAATATATATTGATAAATTATTATTATTATTTATTTATTTATTTTATTTTTTTAACCAAGTCTAGTTTTGAGAAGTTCACCCAAAGCTATAAAACCCAACGCAGCATCCGCTCAGTACAGTAATAAAAATAAGGCAAGTTCAGGATTCAAAAGAACGCAAATGCTATCCTAATGTTGACAGACATGAATAATAGTCCTAAAATAAACACGCCATGTAATATATGTAACCTATAATGACATGTAAAACTTAAATCTATAAAAGAATCAGAAAAACTCATATTCAGTTTAATTGTTTATTACAGTAAAGTATAAAGAACTTATCATCAAGAATGAAGTTCAATTTTCCATAAATGTTCTTATTTATCATATTCCTAGGAGATTCACAATCACTGGCAATATCACATGTGGTCAGCAAAGGTTTTCATATAATTTCATCAAATAATTATCCTACATTTGCATATATCATATTCAAAGTGCTGAAAATCAACCTACATAAAGGGCAGACACGGGTCACTGCTGTTTTTCAGTACCAGAAAGTTTGCCCAAATATATGCCACTCCCATATTGCAAGTAAGACACTTGCCAGTTGATGTAACACTTGTACTGCATACCACTGTTCATATGAATTATTACACTGTAACACTCCCATTGGTCAGTATTTATTTTCAGCATATAGAGGAGGCTGGCCAAGACAGAAAAAAATAATAATAATAAAATGAATATATAAATAAATGAAAATGCATACTTAATTGCCACTTCCAGACCCTCCCCCCCAAAAAAAAAAAACAAATAAATACATAATTAAATAAATAAATAAATAAATAAATAAATAAAAATAATTATATAGCAAAGGGTTTTTGTTGGGGTTGCCCAACATACTTTTGGAGTTGTCTCGTTACTCCTCTCTTACAAGTCCAAGTCATCGGAAATGGAAAAACAAAAGCAGAAAGTGAGTTCCAAATTTTGCCAATGAAAGGCATGAAAGAAGGTTCTAATTAACTCCTGCATCAGTGAAGTGAACAGAGTAGTGAAATGGGTTGGTGGAAAGTCAAGCTCAGTAATGCTGTGGGAGGGGAAATAGGCATGTAGTTGGTATGTTCAGGGAAAGATTGACCAAGAAAATAAATGGGAAACATAACAGGAAATACAACATTGTGGTGCATGAATCCTAGATCTTTAACTTTCATTCCATGTACATGTATTGCCTGCATCTGTTGGTGTTAGTGCTCTAATGCCATGCCTCTTTATCCTATGCATTATCTTACCCTTCACAGTATGCCCCTGTGATGTTTTACTTTGGTATTTCTTTCTCTATGATGGAACAGCCATACATACAAATATATAAATGTGTAAATGAGATGTGTATGTTCTAAAAAACAATGGTTGAGCATCCATGCAGATGAGATTATTTTCTTGAGAAGTGCCTGTGGTGGGCAAAGAATGGACAAGGAAAATAATGTATGCATATAACCGTGGCAGTACTTCAAGTAGAGGAATGAAAAGTAGAGTGGTTGAGGGGGGAAAGTGGTTGAATAGCATGAAGTGAGATAATGAAGAGAGATGCAGAAAGTGCAATGGGATGAACTTATGAGAAATGGGATGACAGAGTACTGAAGTATATACTCGTAAGAGATGAATAGAATCATTATGGGATGCAAAGATAAGAACAAATGAAGACTATTCTGTCATGGCCATCCCCTAGATAGATACATAGATAGTTGCATAAAATTATACACTATCACATAATTTTAGGTAAAACATGTTACACTTTGTACATACAGAATTCACTATTTTGTGGTATTGGGAAAATATATAAGAATATAAAAGCCAACAAATTGTGATGCCAGCACATTTGTTTTCTGAATGTTACTGCATCACTTCAGATGTGTTCCAATACAATGATGATCACTTATTTAGATAACTCCCTTGAAGTTTACAAGGGGTAGGTATTAAGACAAGTTAAGATTCACATGAATAGACTTTGCAGTCTGAAAATTCCATGTTAGGTATTTTAACATCCTAGATTGTCCAAGGTGTCTAGAATGCAAGTGTCCTAAAGAAAAAGAAAAAAAAAAGATACAATAAATAATAAACAACTTCTGTACCATCAAACACTAAACTAGGTAGGTAAATTGAAAAACATATGAAGAATCTCTTGTCATATGTGCAAGAATCTCTTGTCATTGACTGATAATAAAAGTTAGCACTAAAAATTAGTGAAGAAGAATATTAGAATGATCGAGATGTTAAAAAAAGTTTTGATGCCACTAACAGTCACTGGGCTATTGTACATACATACGCAGGTCGACCATCACTAATCCAGTTCCATCACAAATCTGGCACTAATTTCAACTAGCATAATTTCAAATTTTCCAGGTAACTGCACCAAACTGCTACTGCTACTGATTGTTGAAAAGATGATAGAATTTATTCAAAAGCTTTTTAACACAGAGTTGGGGAAAAAGAATGGAAGAACCAATGTAACAGTGAAATAGAAGCTATACAAGAATAACAGAAGCAAGGAGTGGATGACCTAAGAAACATTACAAAGTGAAACAGGTCACAAGAAGCTATTTGCTGAATAAATAGCTGGCATCACTTTCAAACATAGGGAAGCCATTCAATTTGCTTTCTCCATTTATTATTAAACCTGTTCAGTTTTAGCTCCAGCCATGGCCCCAGCGAATAAAGGAAATACTTCTCATTGTGTAAAGTGCAAATACTGTATGTTATCGATAAAAGATAAAATTGAAATCCTAAAAAAAACTCGACAGCAGTGTGTCTGTGCGAAGCTTGTGTGAATTATACAGCATTGGCTCTTCAACAGTTTACGACATAAGGAAACAGAAGGAAATTAAGCTCAATTTCTTTGCAAACGGTATCAGCTCTATCAGTACCATTGGTATCTGCCAGAAATTAAGTATGTATCAGTATTGTTATCAGCAGAAAAAGTTGTATTGGTACAGCCTCACTTATTAATCAAGTTGTACTGATTTACAACATACAGTGGAACCTTGGTTACCGAATGCTTCCCTTTCCGAACAAATCAGTTTTCAAACAAAAATTTGAACTCTAATTGCTTTGGTTGCAGTATCATAATTTGGTTTTTGAACAAAGTTACTTGATTTCAAATACTACAAGATGCCATTTATTACTAATTTATAGTTTCTATAAATATTTTCTTCATTTATATATATATATATATATATATATATATATATATATATATATATATATATATATATATATATATATATATATATATATATATATATATATATGAAGGAGAGACACAAAGAATAAGACAATAATTAAGTCTTTGAAATAAGTTAAGTGTGATCCAGTTGAAGAAGTTGTAAACCTCGATGTAAACAAACAAGGCTTGGCACTCAGGAATAATCCCAAGCTTCTTGTGGCTCTCTCTATCACCAACAATGCCATCACTACTGCACAACTGCATTTTCTCAGTAGAAAGATTTCTAAATGTTATGATCACTTTCATTTTGGCAGAGTGGGTTGCTCCTCTCTGTGTCACTCTGTAAGGTTTCCCTCACTTGATTGGTGGCAAGGAGAATGCCTGCATGGACTAAACAATATTTTTTGATGAGTTCTGTCACTAAGTTCATTCAATACATCCTTTTTGGATAAAAAAAATTTCTAAGCTGGAGATGTTGTGGAGCGGCTATCTTAGCAGTGGGAGCACTAGGCATTACCCACTAAGACATGGTGGACATGTGTCTAAGAACAGATTAATCTATTTTACATTGATTACTATAGGAAAAAAAAAAAAATTTAACATTTTGGATTCCGAATGGTATTCAGGAACAAATTAAGTTCAAAAACCGAGGTTCTACTGTATTTCTAAGGTAGAATGAGGTGGTTAACAGTTGGAATAAGTGTGTTCTAACCTCATTTCTCTGTAAGCTGGCACCTGAAAGATCCCAATGATGCTGGATTAGTGATTGGTGACCTGTTAAGGGATTTTAATCATGTATAATCAATAGGCAACAAATATTTAAAGAGCTTCCTGATTAGTTCAATTTAAAATGCCAAGACTGCTTTCAACTCTGGGATTTACTGATAGACCCAGTGGAGGAGACCTACCAGTGTCAGCATGTCTACCTTAATCTGTATTAGACTCGAGTGGTTTGTCACACACCCTTTGAGAAAAGGAACATAAAGGAGACCCTGGAGCATAATTCCATGAGAATGTGTCATCATGGGAGGTAAATTAGTGTCCAATCTCCATCTTATTGTGTTTTATCTCATGAGGGAAAAGGTTGACATCCAGGCCACTTACATTCTAGGAGCATCATTCATGATTATTTAAGTTTTCTAATTTCAGGCACACCAAATGCTCACATTATTGCAATAAAGTTCCCTTGTATATGGAGGAGAGAGAGAGAGAGAGAGAGAGAGAGAGAGAGAGAGAGAGAGAGAGAGAGAGAGAGAGAGAGAGAGAGAGAGAGAGAGAGAGAGAGAGAGAGAGAGAGAGAGAGAGAGAGAGAGAGAGAGAGAGAGAGAGAGAGAGAGAGAGAGAGAGAGAGAGAGAGAGAGAGAGAGAGAGAGAGAGAGAGAGAGAGAGAGAGAGAGAGAGAGAGAGAGAGAGAGAGAGAGAGAGAGAGAGAGAGAGAGAGAGAGAGAGAGAGAGAGAGAGAGAGAGAGAGAGAGAGAGAGAGAGAGTTTATAGCCAGTATTTACATTAATCTAGAGTATGCAAAATGAAATTTGACACTTTATCATTAAGCAGCCAGGTGCTAAGTGAAACAACTCTCCAAACTTCCAAGTGTTTCGTCCATACATACACGCACACACACACACACATTAAAAATGTCTTTTAGTCAGAACAACAGGGGGCTCCAGCCCTTACAACTGATTGAAAATGATGAAATCTGAATTTCCGCCTTGATATGTACAGTATATAGTAAGTATGTAAAATGTAAGTGTATAACACCAGTTTTCAGTATATAAATCTTGCCAGCAGACTGCCAGCAGATGAAGGGTTGGTGTGAGTAAGAGATGGGAAGGGTGCTCACAATTGCATCTTAATTCTACACATGACTGATGCACTTAGTACTTTCGCAACATTACAAGACTTGAAAACTTAAATACAAACATTGTACATGACTTACATTAATGTACTATATACACTGTACATTTGTCCATGTCTACTACTCTGAATCACTAGTGCATGTGAAAATCTGACATGCAAATCAGATGAGCAAGAGCTATGAAGTTGGACTCAGACTCACTGCAGGTAGAGGGATGTTGTACCCTGACTACTGCCCTGTGCTTGAGAAAAAAGATACTGGTCTGTTGGTGTGCTGCATACTGTTGTTTGCTGATGAAAGACATGAGATCTTGTATGGAGGGACAGATTTTATCCAGGTCATCATGACCCACCATTTTCTCCATAGTAATGTCTAAGTGGAAATGCAATTTTGACAGCTTCAGCCTTTGTGCCTTAAATTCTTGAGAAGGGAGTACACTAAAGTCACAAGAGCAGGATTGATTATGATCTTGAAATACACAATATGGCAACAAGTGTGACACTGCCTGTGACTGATTAAGTGAGGGAACATGTTGGCATGCTGCATCATGCCTTAGGTGTCAAGTTTATTCCCTGCAAGTCAGCATGTTTGGTTACTTTTAATTTTTCGTATTAATCATAAAAAAAAAAAAAAAAAAAAAAAAAAAAATATATATATATATATATATATATATATATATATATATATATATATATATATATATATATATATATATATATATATATATATATATATATATATATTTTGTATCATTATCTACTAGCTGTTACCATTTACTGCAAATTCTAATAAAACATATTCTGACTTGAAGGTGGCTTTCAATATACATACATACATAAACGCACACATTGTATGCTCAACTTAAAAAAAAAAAAAAAGGAAATCATGCCCAAATAGTTTAGCAAGACTAAGACCTAAAAGAAAGGTGGTAGGTAATAGACCTATTCTTTACTCTTCCTCTCTTCAGTGGTTCCAGAACATAAAGAAAGGCTCCCACTGAGAAGAAAGAGCTAGTGGTCCTGTGTGCATTTTTGCTCCTTAGAGTACCACACATTTCTTCATTATTGATCAAAAGGAAAATCTGAAGTGTTGGGATGATGCACATATAGTGTCATATTATAATTGTTATGTTTACTTACAACTATTACTCTAAGTGTCTAAAAAATCTATCTTTATATTTATTTTAAAAATCTAACACGAAAACCTTATTTCTTTAACACATTTCTTCTCATAAGCGTATTATGAACATCACAAAATTGCACACAAAATGTCTTCCATAAATGTCTCCTAACACCCCCAAAAAAGAGGCAAAAAGAGAATATCCAGCCAAAGATCTACTGTAATCACCTGGAAAATCCCCAATTGACAGGAAAGTCTATAGAACTAAACTACCAAATTTCAATGACCAATCATGAAGTCCTTTCACCCAGTGTGGCCCAGGTGACAGGTTTCATAGGTACTAATGTAATTTTTCTCCAAAGATGCTTATGTGCTAAAAAAAAAAGTCACTGGCACACTGCAGGTTAAGACAATCAGAGCACAAAAGTATGCACACTCAAAGCTTTCTGGTAATTTTGTACATCACTGTTTAAAGTAAAATGGCAACTGTAACCCAGTGAGTAATAAATTCTTTTCCTGACTGAATAATTTCATTCACTGTCCCACATTCAAGACAATAGAAATACTGACTGACATGTGTTTGTACATGTGAAAAATTTACATTTTCATCAAGATTTATGAAAATAAGTAAAATAAATAAGACATTCAATTCTATTTACAGTGTAAAATAAAACTAAAGTATGTTCAGACTGATTTGTTTATTATACTTCCTTGTATTTAGTATTCAGTAATTAAATGCATCTTGCTCAAAACCATCACACCTAGATATACAAGATGTGTATTGGGAAACTTAATGTCAATGATGTATGCTGAAAGGAGAGAGGAAAGGGAGAAATTAATCTACCAGATAAGGAAATGATGTGTTGGAAAAGAGAGAAACATTCATTATGTTAATAATGAGCGTTGTAGTGAGTGGAAAAGAGACAATCCCATTCACCACATTAATTATGTGCATGAAAGAAAGAGAAGCTTAACCTCCAAATGTATGACGTGTGCTCTGAGAGAGGACCATACAAGTCAGCCTGAACACACTATAATTATATTGTTTTGTAAAACTTTCATTTTCTCGGGTTTGGATGCACAACTCTCCTGAGGATAGGTAATGGGATGATGATAAAATGCATTAAACTAAGTAAAATTTTGTTGAACACAAAATTAAATAATGCAGACAAAAAATTTTAATACATTGCGATACTAATTTTTCCCCAAGAGTGGAAAGATTGTTTAGATGCATCATAACATATACTTAATTTAGTTTTTTACTTAAGACTAGCATGTGACTAGTTATGAGTCATCTTAAAAAGTAAGGATTGTAGCCATATTTTCTGCTGTTTCTGAAGTTATTGGTATACTAATAATATGTTCTGTTGCAGGAATCTGTGATGAAGATTGTGATGCTGACTGTGGCTGAGGTCTAGGAGCTAACAGTGGGCCATGAGTCCTTGCTGAAGTAATGGTCTGGCCCCCAATGGTCCCCCTTGACTCTCGTGGTGTAAGTAGTTGGCCATTATGCAGATGATCAAACTCAAACTTTATTCGTAACTCACCAATGAGAGATAGTGGAAGGATGTCTGGTATCCACTCTATGATGAATGGAGTAGGTTCTTTCTGACCAGGAGGGGGAGTTCCTACACGTAATCTTGTCTTGTACTCTTGTGGCTTTAGAAGTGGTTGGTTGGGGCTTCCTTTTGCATAGACAGAGTCTTCATCACGATGCCTGAAGAGTCTGTAACTTCCATCTCGATTCTGAATGAAGTTTCGTGTTACTTCCAGTGGCATTTCATTAATGTCAAATATCTGCTTCACATGAGCATCACTTAAGATCTTCCAGGTATATTTTGTAAATTTTCCTAAAGGAACGGCCTCTTTTCTTATAAACTGCTGTGTTTGATTTGGTACTCTTTTCTTTTTGGACCGTGCATTTATTCTTTCCATAAGACAATCAAAAAACAGCTTTGGCATATGAAACACTAAAGGTTCTGGTTTACCACTGAAGCCAAAGTGCATTGTTTGATTAATGCGCTCTGTAACACTTCCAAGCCAATTCATAAAACTGAATGAGGCAGTGTTTTCATCCACAGGTTCCTTGGCTTTCCTAGCACATGCTCCTGTCAAGGGCCTTTTTGGTGAAGATATCTGCTGTGAGAGAAAGGGAATTGATATTCATGATTAAAGTCAGTCCATACTAGAGTGTATCTAAAAATAATCTAAACAGTTTGTAATTCACACTCACCTGAAAAGAAAACTGAACCTGATGTGAACTGCTGATTACCAAACAACACCCTTCGGCAGAACTGCATCCTGAATCAGTGGGGTACCCTAATAAATTTTTTCCTCTTTTTTTTTCACTGTCTATATGCACATGTAACATCAAGATGTGTGTTTTACTCACAACTGTATCATTACATGTAAACCAGTTTTTACATAGACATACGTCTCCTGATCTCCATAGGGTCAAGATGTGTGTGCCAGCACTCCGCAAAACAGCTGCAGGTTGGGTCTTCCCTTGCGCTTTTTGTGCCCTTGTGGATCCTTGTGGATATTAATTTGGGCCTGCCATGCTGGAGACAAGTCACTGCCTCTTCAACAAATCACTTAACCACCTTCTGACAAACACGCACACTCATACCTGTCTGACCTGATATCTGCCTTATAGAAGGCAATCACAGCTGTTATGTCCTTCCTAGTAGTAACCCTCCTTGCTATCACACTGGGTTACGCAGAGTAAATGTTGCTCAAAAATTAAAAAGAAATGATAAGGCATAAAACATGCTAACCAATACCCTGCCTTACGGACCTCACAAAGGAGCTGAGGATACCTACTATACCAAGCAGTGTTGCCAAGGTAACATTATTGCTAATGGCTCAACAAACAGAGATTTCATGCTACAAGTGAACTCACTTTTAACTATGAATTAAAATATGTGACTAATCTGTTCTTCCACTGCTCTGTGAACTTAATTTCTGTGCAATATATATATATATATATATATATATATATATATATATATATATATATATATATATATATATATATATATATATATATATATATATATATATATATATATATATATATATATATATATATATATATATATATAAACATACACACTGTACTACATACCACTACTGTATGTATTTATTCATACTTAAGAAATAAGTGTCGTGCAATGAACTGTTTGGCTGTGCATCTATATCTGACCTGCAGATAGGTCTTGTTACTCCAGCCTGTAGCCTTGACTAGCAGTATGTGATGATTATTTATGGGATCAATGTATAACATATGTCTTGCCAAACCTAAGAAAAGTTTTCTGGTGTTTTGAAAGTACAGTACGTTCACAATGTTTCATGTGAGTGCTGTTCATTGCAGAGCAAAACTTTTCTATGAATTTATTTTCACATAATGGGATATATAGTTACATATAGTTAATAATCCTTGGATTGAAAAGAGAGATGATAGCCTTTGTTTTTCACAATCATTAATCATGAGTTTCATGGGAATTTTTTGCTTAAGAAAACATTGTGATGTCTCACACCTTAAAAACTCTAAAATTTTGAACCATATGCAATAATTTCGCATATATTCACCTCGAAGGGTTGGTAAATTAAGTTCCTCATATTGATTACTTGCATCTTTCTCTAGGACTCTGCTTTCACTCAATGGTACATTTTCAACACAAGATAGTACAGGACCTCTCACTCTCACTACTGAGAGCTACACCTGATGACTGAGTATGTATGTATCTATGTGTATATGTGTATGGGAGATTCATCTTGACATGAGTTAATGAAATGAGTCCCAAAAGATGATCCACCCTGTTAATTTGCTAAACTCAACCTGATCTCACCTTTGACATGGAAATTAAATGTGGAGTCCAGCACACTACACACCCGAATTGAAATGCCTACATTTAATGAGATCATGATGTAACCAGTTTATTTTCCCCAAGGAAAATAATATGTAGAAAAAACATTTCACAACAGGAAAATACTAGGGAAAATATGATCAGTTTACATGTTATATAGATCCTTTAAAATCACAAAATACATCCAAGGGGTTATTTACCCATACTCAGTAATCACTTCCATAGCCCACAATAACATGGCCAACTGACAGTTCACTGACTTCAACCTCATATGCCTTAGGGCCACTCTATTCTTACTAATTCCTTGGTTGCAAGTGTGTACAAATTTGAGGGTATGCTGTTGAGAATCCATTTTGAGGGCTGGCCAAGGAACAGCACTGAGGTGTTGACCAACTGATGAATTGAAAGTTTAATATTATAATAACAAGGTCATACAGAACACCTAAAAAAGTTCACATTCCAGTGAAATATGATGTGAAATAAAATTTTCATACAATAACAGAATACAAAATAATATCCCATGAGTTATGAATATAATTACAATATTTGAAAACAAAGTTTATAAAGAAGGCCATCTTTCTTCATAAAGAGAAATATCTCAAGTCACAGGGCAAAGAGCATCTCTTCCAGCATGGGCATCAAAGAGAGAGCTGAAAAAAATTTTGTTCTCCCCAATACCAAGAAAGGTGTTACTTTTGCAGGTTCCTTCTATAAATGAAGCACTTAATTAGCAAGTTAAGCATATCACTGGCAGGGCTTAATGAGTTAGCAGCTACAGCCTGCAAAATCCTTAACACTATAGTCATGATCATGGGGACTGAAGGGTGCATCATCATACTCTGGCATCCTACCCATCAGCACTGTCTGAAACTGTGCAGGAAGTAAGTTTTAGGAACACTTACCACTGTCATTAATATATACAGATAGAAATGGCAAATACTGCTAAATCTAGTCAGTTTTGAGATTCAAATAACAGAACAATAAATGCTGCCCGTATATATTATTAATAATGATAAATATTCCTAAAGTGTACTGCATGCACAATTTTGAGCACAGTACAATGCCACAGTACAATGAGGTTACCTCACTCCCTGTGACTGCAACTACAGTTATCTGATTAATACATTAAATGCTTATATACAAAAATTAGGCAGTCTTACCTTTTTTGAGGCTACTTCTTGTAATGTCAGAAGAGCAGAGCTTGCCTGGACCACTGAGTCATCCCGCCGACGCTTGATGCGAGTGACGGGCACGGTGTCAGGGATCTGGTGCACAGATATGGTGCCTCCATCTGAGGTTCGCAGATGGATGCCCTCTGGAGTTCTCAGTTGAATTTCAAGTTTTCCTTCAATGTCCTCCTGTTGATTTAGTGGTAATTTCAACAAAGTGCAAGACTACTTTGATAATTATGTTTAAACATCCTTTAAATAGAATTTGTCTAACATATTTCTGGGATGGATATACAGTTATCCCTCATTATCCATGGAGGTTAGGTAACAGACACATCCATAGATGATGAAAATCTGTAAAATTAGTGTTCCCACTTAAGAACACCCATGAGCCCCCAAAACCTTATTTAAGTGAAGAAATACTGCATATACTGTGTATATTGTGGTGTAGTTTTCTGCAGGTTGCCTGACAGTCTACCAATAGCGTCATTCCTCTCAGTGACAGTCATCAACACAATGTTTGATGTTAAGTGCATCATCTCCCATTGGTGACAGATGTTGAAGTCATTGAAGATAGCCACAGTCTTCATGCATATGAGATGTAATAATAATAATAATAATAATAATAATAATAATAATAATAATAATAATAATAATAATAATAATAATAAACGGTTTATTATTTAGGCAGTTAAACTGAAAATGTACAGAGGGGGTGGGGAAATACTTAACATTAATCCTAAAGGTAAGTCTAATCTAGAATGGACTATTGATTGATGGCTCCCACTATGGTGGGAATCGCACTGAGTCTGTACTGGTCCATGTGCGACGCCTTTAGGGGCGTTATCTTGTTGTGGTGTCTGATGTGTGTGTGTGTGTGTGTGTGTGTGTGTGTGTGTGTGTGTGTGTGTGTGGTTGTACAATACAACCTAGTTGTACTTTCTTCCCATGCCCCCTTGTCCGTCTCTCTCCCTCCATCTATGGTACTAAGTCATTTCTGTCTATTCTTTCCATATTGTTTGCTAATTTGTACATTGCTGTTAGGTCTCCTCTTACTCTTCTCTCTTGTAATGCTAGTAAACCCATCTCTTTGAGTCTTTCTTCATGACTTAAGTCTTTCAATTCTGGCATCATTTTTGTCATTATCCTTTGTATTGTTTCCAGTTTCCATATATCTTTTTTCTCTGTGAAGTCCAAACCACTGCTGCATATTCCAATTTAGGATGTATCATGCTTGTTATAATTTCCTTCATAATTTCTTTATCTAAATAGTTAAATGTCACATTAATGTTTGTTAACAGGCTGTATGTAGAGCTGAATACTGTGTTTATTTCAGGTGACATTGTGTCCTAAATCATTACTCCCAAATATTTTCTTCATTACTTTTCATTATTATTTGTCCTCCCATTTTGTAATTCCATGAAGGTCTCTTTTTACTTTTTCCTATTTCCAACACATGGCATTTTCTGAAGTTAAATTCTAGTTTCCATCTTTGGCTCCATGCATGTATATTGTCAAAATCTTTTTGTAACTTCTTGCAGTCATTTTCATCCTTTATTATTTTCATTATTTTCCATCATCAGCAGACAGGTTTATAAAACTATTTAGATCCTCTATCACATCATTTACATATGTTTGAAACATAATAGGTGCCAACACAGATCCTTGCAGTACCCCACTTGTCATTTTGTGCCAACTTGAATTAGGGTGTCTGATTACTGTTCTCATTTCCCTCCCTTGTAAATAATCCTCCATCTATCTCAATGTTGCTCCCTTTAGCCCTCCTCCATTCTCTAGCTTCCACATAAGACTTTTGTGGGAAACTTTATCAAATGCTTTTTTTTTGAGACCCAGGTATTCTCATCAGCCCATCTGTCCCTTTCTTGCACTCTTGTATAAAAAGCTCTGTAGATTTGTAACACAGGATCTCCCTTTCCTGAGTCCAAATTGCTTTTCTGTAATTATCTTTTCATTTTCTAGATATTCCACCCATCTGTCTTTGATTGCTATATCACAAAGCTTGCTTACAATACTTGTTAGTGACACCAGTCTATAATTTAATGGCTCCATTTTATTTCCCTCTTTGTATATTGGCACTATATTAGCTCTTTTCCATTCCCTTGGTAATTTTCCTTCCTGGTACTTTTCCTCCTGTTAATTACATCCCATATGGGTTCTTCCATTTGTTCTCTGCATTCTTTTAATATCCATCCATTTACTTGATCTGATCTTATTGCTTTTCTAACATCCAGCTCATCCAGCTCTTCCAGGAGTTTCTTGATTTCTTGTCTCTTTACTTGTATCTTCTGTATTCCCTCATTCTGTGACACCACTCTCGGTACCACAAATCTGGTTTCCTTTGTAAACACAGATTGAAAACTCTCATTCATTAGTTCACTCATCTCCTCAGTAATTTCATGAATTCTTCCTTCCCCTTTTAATTTGTTTATCCCATCCTCATGTTTCATTTTCCTTTTTACATATTTGTAGAAGAGTGTGTGTGTGTGTGTGTGTGTGTGTGTGTGTGTGTGTGTGTGTGTGTGTGTGTGTGTGTGTGTGTGTGTGTGTGTGTGTGTGTGTGTGTGTGTGTGTGTGTGTGTGTGTGTGTGTGAAATAGGATGAAATATGAGTGTTAAAGAAATAAATGGGATTAGCCATGAATATTATTGACAGGCAGAGATGTGAAGAGGTTAGAACAGATGAAGGTAGCAAGCAATTTATATTGATCTCTCATAATGCTACTGGATGGTTCTAGTTTGTTGATAAGTAGAGTGAAATACTAATATTAGTTTTCTTTTCTCAGAAATGGCTGAAAGGGATCTGGGTCATGGGCATCCCCTATGCACCAGGCAAATGAAGAGGAAGTCATAAGGAAAAGGGACATTAATTTAGGACTCCATGAAGCTGGCATACCTGTGGCAGAAATCATCTTGCAAAGGCATTACAGTCAGTGACAAAAATAATGGCACAAAAATAGTTTGATTTGTTTCCACATAGTTGATAAATGGAAAGAATAACTAGTGTCTGTAGAACTGGACTGGAAAAGATGCTGGTGGATTTGCCTTGTTCATTTGGGAACCAACAACCTTTAGCATTTTGAGAACAAATTATGTATATGAAAATACAAGAATCACTTTAACTTGAATGTTGTCCTACTTTAGTTTTTTTTTTTTTTTTCAGAGAAAAGTTTTATGGATAAGATGTGGATAGTGGGCTTTAATATAAAACAAGATGTTGGATAAAGTAGCTGATTTAAATATAACTGATAATGCAAAAATCTGAGTTTCTAGTCTTTACTTTGAAGCTTATTTATGCTTTTAAGAAATAACCAAATGTGTTGGAGTTCAGTCCCAGATTCATTCCTCCTCCACAATATGATTCAATATTAACATCAATAAGTATCATGTTTACCTCCACAATCTGATTCCATATTAATATCAATAAGTATCATGTTTACCTGAGTCACAAGGTTGTCAGCTGGGGAGATGGGGATCCCTTCCAATATAGAAGAGGAATCTTCCTGAAGCACTTCTACCTCCACTTGACACTGTGAATCTCCTGAGTCATTAAGTATCAGAAAGGATCTCTCACCCACTGTGCTAAGGCTTGTTTCACTCTCTCCTAAGGTAACACTACTCTCTTCTCCATTGCTGCTACTTACTCTCAAACTTGAAGGTGGACCTTGATCACTGAAAAATATGCAAATTATATAAGCATATGAGGCAAGTACTAATGAATATGATTTTGGATTCTTTTCTTTCCACTCCCATAGGTATATCTTTATTTGATGGAGCAACCCATCTATTTACATAACAGGCTAATACCTTTGTACCAGGAATTTGAACAGTCAGTGCCCCTCACACACCCAGACAGACAGACATGCATACATATATATAGAGACATTCTCAAAGATTAAATTAAAATCTGTCTCAGCCTCTTTGCCTCTACAAAAGTGGGTGGAAAGAGGAAAAATCCTCACTCACTACCTTTGCATGTTGGTCACTAATGCAAGAATATTCAGGGTTTCTGCACCAGGGCTTGACAGCAGAAATGGTTTGACCTACTAATTCATAAGAGACCTTATCCTTTTCCACATCTGATCTCACCAGTTGATCTAATCATATGCAGACAAACCTCCAACAGAGGCTACACCTTCAGGCTACACCACACATACATATTTACAAGTGGTCTCCATTCATTACTACCACATGCTATCATTCTTCTTTGTTCCAAAGACACTCCTTGCATCTGATGTTTCCTTCTCTCCTTCCATCCATCCCATTCATCATCTTTCTTAGTTTTACATATTCTAATTACAATCCAATTATATTTTCCACTAATACCTCATCTTCCTTTCTCTTTACATACCCAAATTATGAAAATACTTCTTTCTCTATTTGATCTCCTCCAGTACCACTTCACACTTCTTAATTTTCTCACTCTAGCCAAATATGCTACACCACATGTTTCTCAAACATAACATTCCCATTACATACAATATCATCTACTCTCCTGATTCTGTGTTCTATGAATGACCACCTTACAATATTGCTGGTGCCACCACATCCTCATATGACCTTTTATTCACTCCATAAACCTATATGTAAACACTATAAATTCCCCTCTACATTTTTAATGCTACTCTAACTCCTGAATCAAGTTTTGATTCAAAACTACATTCATCCTTCTGCCATCTGCCCAACTCATACATTTAACTACTTCTCTTAGTTTCTCATTCTCTACTTCTTTCTTTCATACACTTCCAAAAATCTTTACTAGCTGTCTCAATCTATCCTTTTTTTAAATAATTGAAAATACATGCCAGAAGTGTGAGGTAACATCTGTAATCTAAGATGAGAGAGAGAGAGAGAGAGAGAGAGAGAGAGAGAGAGAGAGAGAGAGAGAGAGAGAGAGAGAGAGAGAGAGAGAGAGAGAGAGAGAGAGAGAGAGAGAGAGAGAGAGAGAGAGAGAGAGAGAGAGAGAGAGAGAGAGAGAGAGAGAGAGAGAGAGAGATTTAGGTCTAATAGTAAATATCCTGTTACATAATTCTCTGTTGCTGTAATGCAGAAATGCAATGAAAACAATCTACATTCAAATTCAAATTAGAATAAGCATGAAACCTTTTTTTGGAACCTAAACAAACAAAACAAAATAATAACTCTGTAAGACAGTAAACTGAGCATTGCATTAATGGAATAATCTTAAATACCAAAATTTTCTAAGTGTGTTTTTTGATAAATATATCAAACTATTAAATATATTTTTCAAATATGTGCATATATAAACATGAACTTAAATAAACTAAAAACATACTTCTGTATCATATTAATATAGTAAGAAAATTCCTGAGAGAGGTTGTGGTCACTTGCAAATGCAACCACACATGCATACAAATGAACACATTTGCGGAAGGACACATCCCGTGCAGCTGGCTGGATTTTGAAGGATCGGCACCCGCAGTAATATTTGTACTCTATTTCCTCCTTGTTTCGCACCTTGAAAGGAAAGGAAAGAAAAAAAACAGATAGATTTCAAATAAGGGCAATTCTACTCCATTTTCAAAACTAAGAAATAAAATTCTATCATCTTCAACATTTTTCTCTGCAGCTCTAATGTATTAGTAAAAAAAAAAATATATATATACATATATACATACATATATATATATATGCATATATATATATATATATATATATATATATATATATATATATATATATATATATATATATATATATATATATATATATATATATATATATATATATATATATATATATATATATATATGCATATATATACGCATATATTCACCTGCTGAAAACTGAAATGTAAAAACCCAAACTGGTGAAGAGCCTCAGGTTTACACTTCACCACCATAATATTTTTGGAGACCCTTTGTACTAAGGGACCAGGAGTATCTGTTGCAAGCTGCCATATATCAGTTTTGATTGACTGTGGTATTGGTAGAGAATTCAATGCCGAGTTTTTCAATGTTAGTGATGTGGCATCTTTATAACACTGGGATGCTGCTCGTATGTGCGAACACAGTGATGGCTGTTGACTCTGAAAGAAGAATTTGTTCAATAGAATACAATATTCCTCTACTTCAAATGAAGGTGAAGAAACCAGAAAACACATTCAAACTCACCCAAGGAAAACACTATAAATTCAGCAAGGATAAGTGCTGAGAATGACAAGATGTATATAATGAACATTTCACTTTTCCTTTTAAGCAATTTGTTAATTCTCATGAAATATGAGATTACCTCATTTAAAAAATAATGTAATACTAAATCTTTTTAAAATCCAAATTTAAGAAGAAGCTGAGTATGCAATCTGGACTCTGAATACAGATTACATTCAAATGTGCCACTATCTACAGTCAGCTACATTAGTGATTAGAACTCTTGCTGAGGTAAGTGTCATATTGGACAAACTGGCAACTTGCTCCTTTTCAGTCTGAAAAAAATCTGCCAGGAGAAAATAACTATATGACTACTTTGGTTAGTCCCTGATATGTTTTTGAAAGCATGGAATAATGGATTCATAGTTTGACATATTGACATAAGGGAAAGCTACCTTTTGTGACCACTCCTTGCTTTGGCTAACAATATGGCTGTGTTTGTCTTAAACAGTGTTTTACGAGGTGACATGTGATGCCTGGAAAATGTACAGGCCACAATTGCATAGTATGAGAGTTAGAATTTTACTAGCATAGTGAAACAAATAGAAAAAATAAACCAATGCACTGGGAGTGCATTGGTGAAAAAATGGAGTGATGAAGGACGCAAGGACGTGCCTCACCACAAACATGACGGTGGGGTGCCCCAAAATATTTGACAACACCTTACATGGTATCTAGAGACAGTTAAAGATATATCCTTAACTTACAGCAAAAGAACTAGAAAAAACAAACATTTTGGAATGGCCCACCACCATGGTTGTGGTGAGGCACATTTTTGCATCAAATAATGCTCTTAAGTGAACAAAAATGCAGTTCATACAACAAATATTTACCTTTCGCTGACAAGACTCCACATAACATCGGGCTCCCATCTGTAGTAGCAGCATTGGATCACCAAGAGGTTCAGCTCCGATGAAGATATCTCCTGACCCATCCACTGACTGAATCAACGGAATCTGGACAAAACCTCGGTAGTCTGGTCCTTTGTCTCGTACTCGTACAGAATATATCTTTGGGAACAGGTGCATGGTATAAACAATAAGCTTCATCAACCACAACAAACTCATGGTTAAAAACATCAACCTTCATAAATAAGTTATTAATGACCACAGAGCATTGAATCAGTTTCCTCTGATGAAATTCCTTTAAGTCACAAAATGATAATATATTAATAATCTACATATGATAATATATTAATAATCTACATATCTCATTTTGGGATAGGATGGCAAAGCAAAAAATTATTGGTTATCCCTCCTTGGACCTGTCCTGGATAAATAAAATGATAAGGTGCACAGGAATAGGAGGGATTGATGCTGAAGGGACAAGACAACAAAATCTTGACAATAAGAGAGAGAGAGAGAGAGAGAGAGAGAGAGAGAGAGAGAGAGAGAGAGAGAGAGAGAGAGAGAGAGAGAGAGAGAGAGAGAGAGAGAGAGAGAGAGAGAGAGAGAGAGAGAGAGAGAGAGAGAGAGAGAGAGAGAGAGAGAGAGAGAGAGAGAGAGAGAGAGAGAGAGAGAGAGAGAGAGAGAGAGAGAGAGAGAGAGAGAGAGAGATTGGTGAGGGGAGTGTGTTGGGACAAGTTGTGTAAAGAGGGGCAAGTGAGCTTCTATTGAACTAAGATCATCTCCTTAATAAAGTCCCAAGGAAAGCAATACAAGAGTAAACTGGACCAAACTACAGTACCTTCACTGCTTCCTCCCTGCCTTTTTATTAGGAAAGTGGACCTAAGTTCATACTTTAGCTTATACATGAAAACAATTTTTGGACAATAAATTACATAATAAGGCAAAGTAATGATATACCAACCTGAGTGTCTGCCCCAGCTGTGATTCGACATGCTTCTGTTGAATGCTTCTTCTTCTCTCCAGCTTCCTTAAAAATCACATCACATGACTTATTCTTACATGAGAATCCTCGGGTTCCATTCAGTGTTCCACATTTGGGGCACTTTCGCACCCCTCTCATTGTGGCCCTTCCCAGGTCTGTTAGGAAGTTTGCTCTTTTATCTTCACGAGGCATCTGAAAGGCAGTAGGGCATGTTAATATATCTATAATGTTACTACTGAAGTAATTCATCCAAAATGGCTATCATACAGTCTTGTCCTGTATGAAGGACCTAACTTTATTTTTGCATATTTCCCTACCTTATCAAGCATTATGTATAACACAGCCCTATGAATTTATATCAATTTGTATATGAATTAATCTGCTATACTTGACTGTTTTCTTCTTCTTAAAAAGAAAAATGCATAAATACATGAAATAAAAAAATTAAAGAATAAAGAAGAAAAAAATAATAAAAAAAATATATAAATAATGAACAAAATATTAGAATAAATAAATTAATAAACAAATTAAAAGATGTTCTAATGTTTACTGTCAGCTTCCAACACTTGAATACAATATTGAATTGATTCACTGACTGGCAAACCCTCATTCCTTTTTGTAAGTTACTCAATCATTCTAAAATTCAAGCATGCATTAAATATTATTTTGTAAAAACTTATAAAATACAAGTGATAATTGGATTAAATGTTTTCCCCCAATGTCTGAAGCCAAAAATGAAGCCCCTGACTCAAAGGCACCATAGATCACCCAACTACTACATGAAATGACAATGAGGAAACAGAGGAAGACAAGAGAGGTAGAAAAGCAGTTCATTATGCCATCTCAAATGCATCAGCTCCTAATTTAATAAATTAATCAACCTTCATTTCACCCTTATGAAATATATCTGATAAATAAACTAAGCAACAGTGTAGCAAAACACATAGTTAAACAACCATGGCCTATGTCTTTTGGATTCAGGTTCTAGCTACTACCTGCTTTTGTAATCACACAGTTATGATCCTTGACTTTGAGGGACTAAGTGTACTGTGCAGTGGTACTGTATTACTTGGGATCATTTGCTATTTCATTAGCAGTGATACAGTGATGATGGTGTGTAAGATGGAGGAGGAAGTTCAGGTAAGTTGTGTAATGTGGCCAACCAGTTTTAATGTTTTTTATTTTTTTTTTAGCATAAATGCGAAATAAAGTGGTTATAAGCATGCAGATTAGGGTTTTCCTTATTTATATATGGAAGTGAAGGATTCAAGAGGTAGGTCTCAAGGAAGCAGAAGATATCACAAATTTTCAACATTCAATGCAATACTTTCAGCTTCCTTTTGGCATTGGTTTTATTGATTAGCTGGCCAGCTAATCAATAAAGGAATCAAGGAATAAAGGAATCAAAGGAATAAAGGAATCAAGGAAACTCTTGCCAGGCGATATGTTGATTTTCCTGCCATGCCACAAAGACTTAGGTTTGGTGGCAGATGCTGCCCTCATTCCTTGAAGCTTACTAGGTTGTGTGCTGATTGAGGGATATCTGCCTTTATTACTTTATTGAGCACTTTTTGGCAGTCAAGTGGGTAGATCCCAGTTATTCTAAAACTACACTCTCTTATCTTCCAAATGCTACATTAGGGAAAACAGTAGCCATGGAAAGTGGATCTTTGGCAGTGTAGTGTAGAACTTTTCTTCTGTTTCCTTCTATGTGCATACACAGCCACGCCTGGGGGCTGAGGGAGGCATGTGCTGTTTGGTGGCAAAAAGATCATGTGTATCTTGTTCTATTCACATATGTTGATGACATTACCAGAAAGATGCGACCTGAGATTGTTGCTGATGAGGATTCTTGGGCACATGAGAGATGAGAAATAGTTTTGGCAGATAGATATTATAGAATTTGCATAAGTTTATCTTTTGTTATGCTGTAAAAGCTGAATATATAGGTTATGAAGCATGAAAAAATGCATTTAGATATTAATTTTTTTTGTGGTAACTGAGGAAACCATGAGCTGTGCATTTACTCCATGAAAAGTTATCCCATTACCCCAGCCTTCAATAGTGGCTTTGTGATCATGAATGCTTAAACCTAGAAAGTTGTAATTATAGCACAATATGTCTTAGGATGTTCATAGTTATTAAGCCAAACTAGAATACCCTAACACAGTTTGTTAGGTGGCTTACCCTTTGCAATAACAAGTTCAGATTTTCAAAATTTTCTTCACTGTTATATCCGAACTTTAAAAAGCCCTGTTGGTCACTTTTACTGTTGAAATGGAATATTAGCACTAGTTAATGTTGAATCCAGGTCTCTGTTCCACATCTAAAACTACGAAACTGAGAAAACAATTCTCTTAACTATTTAGGATGAATTTAACATAAAAATAAGTTCCCTGGTACACAATTACCCTGAGTGGTGTGCAATTATCTTGCTTCACGATATGCCCTAGTTGACTGAAAGCTCAATTAAGATTAGACTGATTTTCTTGATTCCCTAAATTCTCGAGGATAAGGACCATGTTTCACTCATATCTGATTTTCCCATCAAGAAACTCTGCTTTCCTACCAAGCCCTCAGGTTTGATGGGAGAGAACGAAACAGAAAACAGGAATGAAGTGGATTCCGAGTTCTGGAGAATTACAGTGAAATCTGCAAGCAGTGCTGGTTAGTTAAAAGTTTGTGTGGTGATCTTGGTTAATTCAGAGGACAGGCCTACTGATTGCTAGGAGGGATGGGAGCATTTGAAAGTCTGGCCTTAATCCCAGAGTGATACTGTCCCTAGAATATTACCGGTGGTTTAAAAATTCCCTTTCTTTATGGTTTACAAATAACAGCCAAGGTGGTAATTCTACTTGAAGAATCATTATTTATGAAAGCTCTTGCAAATAAAACACCGCGATACATGACAAACTGACAGATACGTGGACTGCATTTCTAAACCACAATGAGAGGCACCCAGACCTTAAACACGCATCCCCAAGGCACAAACCAGGCGGTCTGAATAACCAGTGACTTCCCAGCAGCCTGGACCACCCAACCTTCCCTCACATTACCCTGTCACCTTGCTAATACATCTCCCTCGCGCCTCTAAGTCCACTGACACTCTCCAGCAAGCTACGGGAATGCAAGTGAAGTACTTGATTACCCCGATCCGAAGTCCAGTATCACAGAAGAGCGACAAATCTTAGGAGTTCACGAGTGGTTTGTTGACATTCTGGTACAATGGCGCCCAGACAAGATGGATCGCGCACCACCATTGGCCTGCCGCTGGTCAGATGGCCCGCACGTCACGCCGCGGCAAACTTAAAACTGCAGGGTAATGACTAATGAGGAATGAGGAGGAGGATTATTATAGTACATATTATAGAAAGGGATTAATTGAAAATCTTTACTTTCCTGTCCATACAATTCGCTACTGTTAATCATTTCAAGTTTATTATTATTATTATTATTATTATTATTATTATTATTATTATTATTATTATTATTATTATTATTATTATTATTATTGCCACAACAACAACAACAACAACAACAACAACAACAACAACAAATACTATTACTACTACTACTACTACTACTGCTACTACTACGTATCATTACTTCTTATCAAGATACATGATTAGTAAGAAAACCTAAAAGGCCAGAGCACCTTTCAATCTGAAATCCACCGATTCATCAAAATTACCTCATGGTGTAGGTATGCAAGGAACAAAATTAGTCGTCATTATTGACCGGGTAGAGTAAAAACGTGATTCTGTCTGAGGTAAAGCATTCATGAAGGACAAGAAGTATTTAACACTATCATTACCTGGTGGTGCAGCTACATGTTACTGAAGGCGTGGAATGGGGTACAAGTCTTCACATACTCGTATATCTTTTTTATTTTATTTTGTTGCGCCCAACATATCACCAGCTGTTTAGGCTGTCCTTCACTGTTCGGTCTGCTTCTTTTATTTATTAATTTTATCTGTGCTTATTTTTATAATACTCCTTCAGCTTCTGCAAACATCTCACGCGGCCACAGTTGTATATGATAGAGTGAGATCTGATTGCAGCCGGACTTTGTGACCTTTGCATTATTGCAATTTTTGGAAAACCTCCCGTCATTTATAGAGGAGATATGGGTTCATTAATTAAATAAAATCTAATGAATGTTAACCCATAAGTTTAACATATCCCATCCATCAAAATATTTAAAACATGAAAATAAAAACCTTCACAATGTTTTGTTACACTTGCCACTAAATCAACAAAATCATCTAAAGGTCTGTAAGAAGCACTACATTTCAAGTCACCTTCACAGGCTGAGCCTGCAACACAGATGGGGATTTTTTTTTTTTTTTACGGGGAACACTGAAAGATGTCTATTGGAAGAAGTCATTAATTTTTACTCTAGACAGAAGCAACAGATCATTGAAGGGGTATTATGGAATTAAGTACCATAATGTGTGTAAATTATCTTTTTGATTCCGATATCTCAATGAAAATCAGGAAGAGATTAAATATTGTCACTAGATGTAGGATGTATTTTTAAAACAGTCTGTAAGGGAATCCAGAACACAAAGTCTCTTAAACAGCTTTTATTGCTTAAAACAACGTAGTTATATACACTATACAAAATGTTAGATCTCCTACGTCTCTATAGAGTGGCTAGCGCTGGGTGGGGAGGGGGCCAAGTAAGCCTCGTGACGGTAGCGCAAGCCTAGGAGAGGGAGGGGTGGTCCGTAGTGCCCTCAGGATAACGCTTGGGGATATGCCTTACCCTAGGGGCGCTAGGGCGCTCGAGTGGCGATTGCGAGGCGGACATCTTCTCCTAGGGAGGGATGAGACGCCAGTCCCGCATCTGAGACAGCTTGGGCTCCCTGGCCAGACGATTGCGGGTAAATGTATAGATGGTGCCTAATCAAAGCTCCGAACCCAGTTCCTATAGCGGGGCGGTGATGTATCTGGGCTGATGGGATGAGGACTAGTGAGCCGGGGAACTCAAGCTGGAGCCAGCGGTAACACTGGCTGACAAGAAATAGGATATCATTGAGCAGTGAGATTCCATCACGTAGCATACTTGAACAAAGATAGCCGCTTTTTATATTTTTCCTTATGATATTCCCTATATATCAAAGCCCACTATTTTTTCATGCGTTCTACAATACGAGAAAACAAGTTAAACAAATCTTAAAAATTAAACAATCTTGGATCAATACAAATAAAATATCACTCAACATTGCAAGTCAGCTTCCGATAATACTTTACTAGGGTAATCGTGGTAAATATGTATAGATTTTTATGGAGTTAGCAAACTGTATTTTTGAAGTAATGCTTCCCATTTGCGTGAAGAAAACGTCTTAAGTTATAAATACGAACATTCAAGTGATGCAGTCACAGGGAGAAAGAGCCTCGATTCTCTAAAGGTTCCACAGCTGTATCCGACAGACATATATACTGAAGAACAATATAGCAAATTTATGTGAAGTCAAGCGTTTGATTTCTCTTGAATTTGGATATATCTTCAAATTATCACTGACCAATCGTTGAAGTTGGTTTCCTTGATAGTGGTGCTGCTTGGTTAAGTGTTTACATGACAGATCACTGAGTGGCATGCACATTTTGATGGGTCACGGACGGATAACACTATCGTGACCTCATCAGCACACAGTAACGGCTTTTGGTTGGGAAACGAGGACGTCAACAGGACAACCGACACCTACTGTCCTGCTAAACAAAAAACCTCTGTGGCTTTCGAGTAGCTGGAATATGATATTTTGTGATCAGCCTTGATCCTTTTTTTGGTAAACCTCTTTTTCTTGTATCAATGAGTTGAACGAGAAACTTTGAGAGAGTATGAAGAAGCTCTTGCTCAGGACTGTCACTAGCACATTCATTGCATGGAAATAGGGGGGAAAAAAAGTCATACAGGTTTAAGGATAAATTTGAGAAAAGTTAAAAACCTAACACATAAGAATAATAAAGGCGAGCTTTCAATGCGAATTTCTGCTCGTTAATGAATAATAAGATTTTATATATGATTGTCTCTTCCGAAGTTTACCAATAATCGAACAGTGTAAATCTGAGGGTACGTGCAAGAGTGGTGTGTACATGTATCGGGGTTAAGTGGGGTATATGAAACGTTATGTAAACGCATATTTCTTAGAGAATTTCATAAGTTTTTAAAACACGGATCATTTACATAAAATAATATACAATGCTCCTTATAACATTGACTATAACAATTTATCTTTTACAAGAAGTTGCTGTCAACACATAGTATATCATGTACAGCCAATGTGTGTGTGTATGTGTAGATCAAATAAGTGAGACGAATAAATGGATAAATATGACACTCTAAGAAAAAAAAAAAAATCTATAATCAAACCAAAACTCAGTTACCCATCAATACATGTCTTGGCTGTAACCATAATAAAGATAAACATGCGCTCGAACTGCTTGAGCCTCTCTGACCATCGACAACAGAACGCAACTTGCTGATTCAGTGAGTGTTTGTATTTTCTCCCGCATACTTACATCAGTCTTCAGCCAGTGAACAGCACAGCGACTTAATCCCCAGCAGAGGCTCTGGTGGCCACCCTCACTTACGCCGTCACCAGGACTGCTTTTCTTCTTGCGATAACAACTCTAGCGTATCTAAGATGTAAACAGTCGAACGGTGACACTAACCCCCAAAGCACACATACGGTACAAAATTTTTTTCTACGAAGTCATCAAGAGAGTCAACAGGTCCAGAGACTCGCCGGGGAGGTCATGGCCGCTGGACCACTACTTAGCTTCACCGCCTCATCGCCAGCAGGAAGTGACGGCCTGTGTGACTCGGACTCTTGCATTTTACGGTCTTTCGTGCTCGTGATGTGGCAGACAAATCAGAGGTAAAGAGGATATCCAGATCTTCAGTACGAAAGAACACAATGAACTATTAATATAATGGAATTTTAAATAATGAACTACGTACAAAAAAGAAAAAAAGAAAAAAAATCAGACATGGGTTCAAACATATTTTCTTTGGGATTCCTACAACTTCTAAAGATTTATATTTTCAGATGGGTATGTCTAACAAACAAACACTAGATAATGAATCTATTTCTAAATGAGAAAGCCTTTTTAGCATTTACAGCATATGCGGCGGGAAGTATATAAGGTGTTATGTTGGAAACCCCACTCTAACTGGTCCGTCGCCCCGGCCCGCCCCGCCAAGCACCAGCCCGAGGCGGCAAGAAGGGCCAGGCCGGAGTGACGCGTCTGCTCCGGTCTGTCTGCGCGGTTCGGAAGTATGTGTAGTTAGAATGAGCTTTCTCTGGTGAAAATATAAAACAACTCCAGACAAAATTATAGACACAATACATTTTTGGCCTTAGGACATCCTAGTTTATTTCCATGTTAGCATAGTACTGTCACATATCTCCAAGGTGTGGCTTCTGAGGTGGTGAGTTCAGCACTCTTGTTCCTTGACCTTCTCATCTCAGAGAAGAACACCTCACGACCTTACCTACAGTATCAAAATATTAAGTTTTAAGTCGCACACACACAAACACTCTTATTTCCACAACTGTTCTATAAATTTCATCGCAATGTGGAAATGTTATATCAAAATAATGTTCAAGGAACATCGTACTCCCCTAGATAACATCTTAGTGTCTTTGGTTATGAGTGTAATACCACTGGATGACCAACAGTTTTTTTTTTTTTCAGCATTGCCAATCAATAGTTACGTCGTGTTCTCATTGTCATTTCTGAACACGACTTATAACGAAGTTCTGTATTGCAGTCATCTTTTCAATACACTTCACTATCTTATAACATAGAACACAAGCAAATATTTTCATTCAATCAGTAATTTTGGAATTCAAGTGCTGCACTTTGCAAACATCTCGTCACAAACAAACAAACAAATACAACACACAACGAAGAAAAAGCTTATCATATATTTAGCTCAGTGAAGCTTTTTCTTAACGAAATCTCTCGCAACAGACACGTATTTATTTTAATGGATTGAGAGAAGAGAGCCTTGTTATTTTGATTCCACTAACATACAGACAGCAGGGAAGGACAGGCGGTCCGGGGACGCTCGCCTCGCAGGTGAAGGTACAATTACTATCTGTGTTTGCTGAGTCAGGAAGTCACACCCAAGTCTTGAAATAACCCAGAAGCAAATGAGTGATGGGGGAACTCATGTCTTAAGACTAAACAGTAATTTTTTGAAGGAAGATAATGACACAATGATCTAACCTTTGAAGTATAAGAACTATTTGCTCTTGTGTTTCTTAGCAGTTAAAGGTACCATGGCATTGATAGGAAAATCCAGTACCCGTAACCTGTTGAGTACCATTTAAAACTAGCCGCGAAACATCATCAAGGCTAACGGAAAATACGTATTATGGAAACAAAACTTTGTCATCGTGAAAAACAAAACTAAAGTTGTTGAATACATTACTGAAGATTTGCCAAATAACAAAATCTTGGCAATCGACTAAATAGAAAGATACTTCTACAATAATAATATCTTTCGTGTATTTACCTGTTTCTTTTAAAAATATGCCAGTTATTCATGAGAAAACCAGACCTCCTAAGAATGGACTCCCGCACCGCCCATGTTGGGGACCTCTGTGGCAGGGAGCGAGACGGGAGGCCCTGCTAGGAAAGCGTGAAGCGAGCCTCGGGAAGGAGGCTGGAAATGCCATGTAATTCACACTTATCAAAGCATTATAGCTACCCAAGACAAGGAAAATCAATTGCACCTAAAATTGTGAGCAAGACAATATAAATTTTCTTTTCGTATTTTCTATTTCAATCAAAATAGCATCTATTGTCCATGCTAATATTGGAAAGACAAGCACTGCGTTCCGCTAAGATGCAAGCCTTCTGTTAACTGTGGTGACTCATGTTTCCTGTCAACCTCGGACTGCAGTCAAGTAGTGTCTTGAGCATAGACCTCAAATCATGTAATTATAATTTTACATACAAATCCACTTAATTACTAGTTATGTATGTAAACATATGAAACATGTCACTAACTTCGCACCTATGAAAAACTACAAATATCTAGTCTTTATCCTGATTGTTCTGTCCTGAAGCGCCTCTCCGAGCTGACGCGTGACAGGAGTAAGTCTGGACGCGCCCGCACGCACCGGCCACAATCGAGAAACACCTCATATTATTTTCTCTAGTTACTCCGGCATTGCACGCTCCAGATTTATGAATACTTTGACGCAGTCTTGCACACACACACACACACACACACACACACACACACACACACACACACACACACACACACACACACACACACACACACACACACACACACACGCGCGCGCGCGCGCTCTCCTCTCCCTCCCTCCCTCTCTCTCTCTCTCTCTCTCTCTCTCTCTCTCTCTCTCTCACACACACACACACACACACACACACACACACACACACACACACACACACACACACACACACACACACACATGGACGCAAGCCTGCATTCTCCATATCGTTCTTAATGCGCGCGCGAGCACAAACACAAACACACACACTCACGTTCACACACACACACACACACACACACACACACACACACACACACACACACACACACACACACACACAAACTCACGTTCACACACACACACACACACACACACACACACACACGTGCATTCACCCGCACACCATCGCTGGCTCTGCTATCTATTTTGAGCACTGATGCCAGAAGACTCCAAAGTAAAAATAATAATACAGTAACCCTTAAGAAAAGTTTTGGTTTGATAAATGTATACTCCTGTAGTTATCCTTGGGCATGAAGGTTGAAAGGGATGATTTTACTACACCATAGGAATGCAAAATCGCAGAGACAATATAACTAACAAATAAGCGAGAAACCGGTCAACAGTGGAGGATTGCTGGACAAGTCATAGGTAGAGAAGGTGGACTGGCGGTCACCACGACGAACCAGCTCCGGGGCGGCCGAGGGAAGGGCGGGCGTCTGTCCCGCCTCGCCATGTCCTTTAGTGCACTGTGAGAATGCCGTCGTCCCCACACCCCAGAATACTGATTAAACATAACCAAAATCACATACAGAACTGGCACCATGATTAAAGAGTACTTTGAACTTTTATATATATATTCATATATATAATAATATATTCTCTTAACTTAGTTGGTGTTGTATCAGCGACCGTCGCTCATGATATATCACAATCTTTTGCTTTCCCCTTCGCCATCCAGAGAACGACTGATTCTTTCCATGCCTGATCCTGGGACAGAGAAGGAAGGAGGAAGATGAACAGAGAAGGATCAAGAGACAAGCAGACGTACTCAGAGGATCTATCTTAGATATTCACTGCTTGTTCTCCCTCGTTCTCCTTCTATATTTGGCACATTCCCACTTGAGCTCACAAGCTTTCGTATCCGGATCATATGCCTCTATTTTTCAATATTTTTATCCGTTTTGAATTATACACGTGAATTCCAACTTGGTTAAATTTCATGATTCACTTCCCTCTATAAGTATCGATAATGTTGTCCTGATCGACATACTCAAATATATGTGGGGCATCCATCAGAATACCAATCGTGCCGGCTGTGGTGACGGCGAAGAAAATGTACAGTTGAAGACGATCAATGACCATGGCCACGTATTTCCAGTCTTCGCGTATCTGAAGTGAGACATGGGACAAGCGTTAGTTCATGAAGGAAGGCGAGGTGGGGTGTCAGCAACAGGTGAAGTGAAAGAAGATTTAGAAACAAAACACTCATAAAATTCATAGCAAAAACACTCACCGTATAGACATAATATTAAGTTTTAAGTGAGATGATGGAAATAATGCAAATATTGTTAGCAAGTAAATGATATCAAGAGTATCGTTCTCCTTCACTCTTTGCCATTCTTTACCCGACTTATATCTTCCATTATAAGCTCCCTTTGGATAAATTTCCCTAGCGAACATTCCACTTAAGATTTCCCGCTAAATAATTCCTTTCATGGTATGTTATAGATTACATTATGTTGAGAAAGGCATCATTTGGGTAAATGTTGTGGGTGGAATTTTCATGGATAGAATTTACTTGGCTAATATTTACACAGAAACACCTGGTATAATTCTCCTATCGATTCTCCCTTCCCGAGTTGCTTCACTTCTTGACGTAACGAACACCAGTTTCCTTTCTTCTCGTCATATATCAAACATCACACTCTTACTGCCCTGGTTCCCTCAGTCCCCGGGCCGCGCCTCACCTGGATGTAGTGGTCCTCGTTTCTCAGGTGCTCGGCGATGAACTCCACGGCCTCCGTCGCTTTGTACGCTTCCGGTGTGATAAACAGGGAATCAGAGTTTTCCGATTCGCGCCTCGGCATCTGTGTAATGGGAGATTCCTTACCTGAGATTTCTGTTTAGCTGACAATAACATCATACTAATTTCTGTGCAGGTACAGTACCACTTGCTATGCACTACTAAACTTCCGGATGAAATAACAATATTTATTTATTTTTTTGTTCTTGTAGGAGGGACACCGGCCAAGGAAAAAAAAAAGTCCCACTGAGATGCCAGTTTCCGAATAGGATCCAAAGCGGTAGTAAAAAATTGAAGGATAAATGTCTTGAAATCTCATTCTTGAAGGAATTCAAATCATAGGAAGGTGGAAATACAGAAGCAGGCAGGGAGTTCCAAAGTTTACCAGAGAAAGGGATGAATGATTGAGAATATTGGTTAACTCTTGCATTAGAGAGGTGCACAGAATAGGGGTGAGAGAAAGACGAAAGTCTTGTGCAGTGAGGCCGCGGGAGGAGGGGAGGCATGCAGTTAGCAAGAACAAAAGAGCAGTTAGTATGAAAATAGCAGTAGAAGATACGAGTAGATAGCAAGAGATGCAATATTGCGGAGATAAGAAAGAGGCTGAAGACAGTCAGTTTGAGGAGAGGAGTTGATGAGACGAAAAGCTTTTGATTCCACCCTGTTTAGAAGGGCGGTATGAGTGAAATCCCCCCAAACATGTGAAGCATACTCCATACATGGATGGATAAGGCCCCTGTAAAGAGTTAGCAGCTGGAAGAGTGAGAAAACCTGGCGGGGACGTCTCAGAACACCTACCTTCATAGAAGCTGTTTTAGTTAGAGATGAAATGTGAAGATTTCAGTTTAGATTATAAGTAAAGGACAGACCGATGATGTTCAGTGTAGAAGAGGGGGGGGGGTGCAGGTGAGTGTCACTGAAGAAAAGGGGATAGTTGAATGGAAGGTTGTGTAGAGTTGATAGATGGAGGAATTGAGATTTTGAGGCAATGAATAATGCTAAGTTAGCTCTGTCCCAATCAGAAATTTTAGAGCGGTCAGAAGTCAGGGGTTCTGTGGCTTCCCTACGTGAACTGTTTACTTCCTGAAGGGTTGTACGTCTATGAAAAGACGTGGAAAAGTGAGTAGAAGTGGATAGGACAAGAAGTTTGATTTAGAAGATCATTGATGAATAATAGGAAGAGAGTGGGTGACAGGACAAAACCCTGAGGAACACCACTGTTAATAGATTTAGGAGAAGAACAGTGACAGTCTACCACAGCAGCAATAGAACGGTCAGAAAGGAAACTTGAGAGGGATAGAAGCCGTAGGAGGGTAGTTTGGAAATCAAGGCTTTGTGCCAGACATAGTCTACTAAAAGCTTTTGATATGTCTAAGGCAACAGCAAAAGATTCACCAAAATCTCTAAAAGATGATGACCAAGACTCAGTAAGGAAAACCAGAAAATCACCAGTAGAGTGGCCTTGACGGAACCCATACTGGAGATCAGATGGAAGGTTGTGAAGTGATAGATGTTTAAGAATCTTCCTGTTGAAGATAGATTAAAAAAACTTTGGATTGGCAGGAAATTAAAGCAATAGGACAGTAGTTTGCGGGATTAGGAACAGGCTGAATGTAGACAAACTTTCAGCAAGAAAGAAAGGTAGATGTTGACAGACAGAGTTGAAAGAGTTTGACTAGGCAAGGTGCAAGCACGGAGGTGCAGTTTCGGAGGACAATAGGAGGAATCCCATCAGGTCCATAAGCATTCAGAGGGTTTAGGCCAACGAGGGGATGGAAAACATCATTGTGAAGAATTTTAATAGGTAGCATGAAGTAGTCAGAGGGTGGAGGAGAGGGAGGAACAAGCCCTGAATCATCCAAGGTAGACTTTTTAGCAAAGATTTGAGCGAAGAGTTCAGCTTTAGAGATAGATGTGATAGCAGTGGTGCCATCTGCTTGAAATAAAGGAGGGAAAGAAGAAAAAGCAAAATTATTGGATATGTTTTTTGTTAGGTGTCAGAAGTCATGAGGGGAGTTAGATCTTGAAAGATTTTGACACTTTCTATTAAGGGGATACCCAGGCTTTAATGAAGGAGTTTTTTGCTAGTTGGAGAACAGACGTGACATGGTTCTGAGCAGCAATATAAAGTGCATGAGATTCTGGTGATGGAAGGCTGAAGTGTCTTTTGTGGGCTACCTCTCTATCACATATACAGTAAAATCTCTCTTATCCGGCATCAACGGGGCCGCCGACATGCCGGATACTTGAATATTGCCGGACACTTGAATAGAAGTGAAATTATGTCCACAATCACCACCCTACACTCATGCATCTTACCATAACAAAGATAAGCTGATCTGATCAGCTGCTTAAGTGTAAGCACAACACGCTTCCTCTTTGCGTCAGGCGATAAACAGTGCACACGCGGGACTGAGTCACTGAGTAAACACAGTGCAGTGGGCCGCGGGTGGCGCGAAGCAGAGCGCTCTGGTGGCGAGGGGACAAAGTATGGCTTGCGCGGGAATTTTAATCTATTTTATGAGTACACATTGATTTTTTATTGATTTTAAGGCTCGGGGAAAAATGTGCCGGATACTTGAAGCTGCCGGATACTCGAATGCCAGATGAGAGGGATTTTACTGTAGTATGAGAACAAGCTGTATTAAACCAATGTTTGGAAGGTTCTGGTTGAGAAAAAGAGTGAGGAATGTATGCCTCCATGCCAGACACTATTACCTCTGTTATGCGCGCGGCATACAGAGACGGGTCTCTGTCATGGAAGCAGTAGTCATCCCAAGGAAAATCAGCAAAATACCTCCTCAGGTCCCCCTAATTGGTAGAGGCAAACCGCCAGAGGCACCCCTACTTAGGGGGATCCTGGGGAGGGTTTGGAGCGATGGGACAAGATACAGATACGAGATTGTGATTGGAGGAGCCCAACGGAGAAGAGAGGGTAACATCATAAGCAGGATTAGAGGTTAGGAAAAGGTCAAGAATGTTGGATGTATCTCCAAGACAATCAGGAATACGAGAAGGGTGTTGCACCACTTGCTCTAGGTCGTGAAGGATAGCAAAGTTAAAGGCTAGTTCCCCCAGGATGGTCAGTGAAGGGAGAGGAAAGCCAAAGCTGGTGGTGAACATTGAAGTCTCCATGAATGGAGATCTCCGCAAAAGGGAAGAAAGTCAGAATCTGCTCCACTTTGGAGGTTAAGTAGTCAAAGAATTTCTTATAGTTAGAAGAGTTGGGTGAGAGGTATACAGCACAAATAAATTTACTTTGAGAGTGACTCTATAGTCATAGTCAGATGGTGGAAAACTCAGGAGATTCAAGAGCGCAGGCACGAGATCATGTTAAGTCGTTGCGCACATAGACGCAACATCCAGCTTTGGATTGAAAATGAGGATAGAGAAAGTAGAAGGGGAACAGAAAAGAGGCTATTGTCAGTTGCCTCAGACACCTGTGTTTCTGTGAGGAAAAGAAGATGAGGTTTTAGTAGAGGAGAGGTGCTGTTCTACAAATTCAAAATTAGATCTAAGACCGTGAATGCTGCAGAAGTTAATGAAGAAAAAAGTTGAGGGGTGTGTCAAGACACGTAGGGTCGATCCCAGAAGAGCAGACCGACCTGGGGACATCTGTGGTCCCCTGACAAGATAGGGACTCACAGGCTGGTGTAGGAGTCGCCATGATAATTTTGAATTTTGTGTGAAGGGTGTGTTTGTAATTAGGTGCTAGTAGTTCTGTGTTAGGGAAGAGAGTTGTCTTTAGAGGGCAGGCTGTGACTGCCCCCTGGTATTATGAGACACAAAGGGAAACGTTGTGAGATCACAGCTGGGTTTAATGATAGGTTCACAGCATCCCCTGATCCAGTGCTTTAGACCTTACTGGAAGTAATTATCGTTTCGGCAAGTGCCTACTGCCTCCTCCTGATGTAATAGGCATGTGCTGTTTTTTTAGAAGTACGTGGATGGCTTCTTAAAATGGTTCAGTGGTATGAGCCTTGAGACTTACAAACTTGATGTAAGAGTGAGTAACAAAAATCATCGCTATTGATGTCATGAAAAACTGTTTATAAGAGTCACGAAGAGCTGGTCATCAATGTCAATCACACTTCCTCACACCATCTGCAAGAAAAGAACCAGCATGTATTTAATGATGATGGGGATGATAAGAAAACAAACAACAAACATTATAATTACTTGGTTGAGATTGCAGTTCGGGTGGTGAATGTTGGACATCTCCATGTGCTCGATTTTGCCGGTGCTCTTATCGATCTCCGGAGAGCCGAAGTGATGGTGGGGAGGCACGCCGCCTGTGGGGAAGACAAGGAGATCCATTTGATACACACGCACACGAGAGAGAGAGAGAGAGAGAGAGAGAGAGAGAGAGAGAGAGAGAGAGAGAGAGAGAGAGAGAGAGAGAGAGAGAGAGAGAGAGAGAGAGAGAGAGAGAGAGAGAGAGAGACCGAGAGAGAGAGAGAGAGAGAGAGAGAGAGAGAGAGAGAGAGAGAGAGAGAGAGAGAGAGAGAGAGAGAGAAGGAGAGAGAGAGAGAGAGAGAGAGAGAGAGAGAGAGAGAGAGAGAGAGAGAGAGAGAGAGAGAGAGAGAGAGAGAGAGAGAGAGAGAGAGAGAGAGAGAGAGAGAGAGAGAGAGAGAGAGAGAGAGAGAGAGAGAGAGAGAGAGAGAGAGAGAGAGAGAGAGAGAGAGAGAGAGAGAGAGAGAGAGAGAGAGAGAGAGAGAGAGAGAGAGAGAGAGAGAGAGAGAGAGAGAGAGAGAGAGAGAGAGAGAGAGAGAGAGAGAGAGAGAGAGAGAGAGAGAGAGAGAGAGAGAGAGAGAGAGAGAGAGAGAGAGAGAGAGAGAGAGAGAGAGAGAGAGAGAGAGAGAGAGAGACGGACTGACTGACTCACTCACCTGCTGCCATAGGAGAGAGGGACTGGCCGGGGGTCATCTCGTTCATCCAGTGGAGTCGGGTCTTCTTGGGACGCTTCATGAACAGCATGACGGGGGAGGTACTTGAGGAACAACACCTGGATCCAGTTGGGCATCCGGTGAGTCCTCGGGCCCCTGCACCGGAGAGGAGGTCAGTGGTGATTCTCCTTTCAAACCAAAACTATGCAGTAAGTGTATAACGAAAGTAACAATAAAATAAATAATAACTAACAACAATTTTATTTCCATCCCATGGCAAAGACAATCTAACGTTAAGGAAACGCTAAAATTATACTAAATACAGGGGAATAGGTGTAGATATGTCAAAGAAATTAACAAAAACGATAAAAGCATGTAATCTATTTTTTTTTTTTTTTGCACAAATATCTTCCCATAGCCTCCACTGCGCAGCCTCTGTACCTCACCTGAAGTTCCAGTTGATGATGACGACGGTGACGAGGATAGAGACGGTGTTCATGACGAAGGTGAAGAGCAGATACTTGGCAATCAGAGGAAGCACCAGTGAGGTCGGCGGCAAGATCTTCGACACCAGCAAGAGGAACACAACCAGGGAGAGCAAAATGGAGATACCGAGCGTCACCTGAGGATCAAGAACGCGGTGCTCAGTCTCACAGCGGCTTTCAAAGGTCTTCAAAACATGAGGTCTTTAAAGTAGTACAGAGTGTATTTTGTAAGAGTCGTTGAGCTTTTGAGAATATAGGTAGTTCCTGTAATCTGATGTTACTGTTGTAGGAGTCATCACTGGTAACGCAGACGTCTCTTTCTCCTTACGAGCGCGATGAGGCGTGCAACCATAGTGTTTTTATACTTGTCGCTTTTAGGAATAAGTAATGTACAATGGTGTAGTAGTTCATTGTTTTTATGTAAGAAGGGCGCCAGTCCCTATAGTGTACAGTCAGAAAAGGATCACCCATAATTTAACACGTGTCTTTTTATTTACTAATTTATTTTTAGCCTAGAAGAAACCTAAGAACATATTGCTCTTTGTTATTCTTTGATTCCTCCATTAACGTTGTTGTTTTAATAACTGAGAAAAAAAAAAAACTCAATAATGATTTTCTGGTGTCCACTTTTGTGTGTGATATGATGGTAACATTTGCTCTTGAGACAGCTGTTAGGGCGTTATCAGAGGGATGGAAGGAGAATTTAATAAGGTACATAATTATATAATTATCATAGTTGGTAAACTGAAAATCAAATGGAACATGGCAGCATGACGATAGAATAAAGATCATATTTATATTTAGTTTAATCTTCATACTCCACATCCTTCATTCGAGTCACGTTTGCTAGTTGGAGGTTTAACTACTCGGTACTGATAAAAAAAAAAAAAAAATGATTTGTCTAACGATAATTATGATTTTCCTGTACACCGTAATATGACCATTACGTACATTATGACCACGAATTCTGTGATATCTATTGTTCTCTTCATTGTAACACCAGAACATTGACAAAACACACGAACCAGGTCGCAAAACTCCCCCCCAAACCGAATTTTTTCAGACTGTACGTAACTTACGGCATGCCTCTACGAGTACTGGCACAGCACACATAGATACTGTTACAAGTGTGAGGGCTAGCATCGTAATCTGTACAGTAGTGTGCCCCGTGCGATAGTGTATTTCCTTACTTTTTCTCCTGCCTCAGCGGGAAGGTAGAACACCAGGATACAGAGGAAGGAGATGAGGACAGTGGGCAGGATCAAGTTGACGGTGTAGAACAGGGTCTTCCTCCTGATGGTGATGTAGAAGGTGATATCGGTCTCCGTGGGGTGGGGCGCGTTGGACACCACGTTGAGGAAAGCGGGCACCTGCAAACATAAAACAAATGAATTTTTTGACAGAGACTAGAATGTTCTGAAGGCTTGTTTTATTGTAATTTGCTTAAGATGACCAGTTTTTGCTAAATTGTTTCTGTAAAAATATTTCTTGTTAATAAGTAGTGATGCACTATAAACCCTTCAATATTTCTCTTTATTCTTTTAGGTTAGATCCAAGTTAATTGCCGGACTAAACTTGTATCCCATCAAATCATCTGTACCTTTGAAAGAATACGTCTCCACAGCTAACATTCAAGAATGAAGCAGTACTGGAGTGCTGGGAATCTAACTCAGTCCGGTAGAAGTTATGTTGTTAAGTTACCTGATTATCATTCCGGTGGACTGGGTTCGATGTTCGCTATTGGAGAGTAAGCGCACGTTGGTCAGAGGCTAGGATTGAGGGAGAGATCAGTGTAGAATTGCTCAGTGTTGAATTTTCAGTAAGGGTTTAAACGATAAGATCGGTTTCAAAGCTTAAGTTAGATGAGATAGATTAGTCATCAAATGGTTCTGTTATCAAGATCAACATCCCTTTCGTGGAAAAAAGACCCACGCCTCTGGGAAATACGTATACTGGATTTCTGTCTGTAGCATTCAAGCGACGTCTGTTCTTTGATGAAGCTTTCATATTTTTAGTTTTGATTTTTATTATCATGTTATCTATTTATTTTTTTTCACAAGCGACTAACAGTTGTTGGCCTACATTTTATTCTTAATTGAAGAAACACAACAACACCCTTTGTAGAGACTCTTCACGTGAACCTCACTAGACTTGTTACTCGTTGATGAATAGAGACCAAGGGGAAACAAACAAACAACTGTCTTTCTGTCAGCCTTTGGTAAAATATTTCGGTCTTTATAACCGGCTTACCGTCAGCAGCTGTTTACTCCAATGCTGCTCAAATTCTATTCATCCAAACTGCAATATAAAAATATATATCATAGCCTTCAGAAATGAAGCCAGTGAGGTGTTCGTTTCAAATCCGGTCTGAAACGAATTATTTAAAAACACACGTCCTGTTTTACTGTTACGTAATTATTATTTTAAATTCAGAAGTGGCTAGCAAGCTCAAATGTGTCCAGGCTTATGGACAACAATGATATGGAGATGAAATAATTATTACATTCTCAAAAAGAACCTTAAGTGAATTGACGTGGTTCTGGTCAGCCCATCGCTGAGGCATCTGGCCGCGCCTGTCGCGAGTCCCTGCTGACTTCTCTCATCATATTCATTAGGAGGCCACTCCCATTAACCCTGCTTATTCCAGTACTGACGTCCCTATTCTGGCTTCGGTGCCTCTGCAAAGAACGGTGATGCCTGTACAGTGGCGGCTTCCTTAACCGTGCCAACATCTTGGTCACGTGTGAATAATGACATTTTCAGACTTTTTGTTTTTCATCTTACGATGACACCGAGTTCTTTTCTCCTTCTTCTGACTTTGCTCTTCGTGTGTCTCGGACTTCATTTCCGCGGGATGTTTTCCTCCATCTCGTCTGTTTGTTTACCTTCATTCTTATGGTTGCCTGTGTATTTTGTTTTCAGGTGGATGTTCTTTTCCTCCAACCAGCCTCATTCCCCCTCTCCACGACAGACAAATTTTGTTTTGCTACTCAAATCTGTGAGTTTGAAGCTCTATATTGAAGCGTTTTTTAAAATGCACTTCACTATCTTATGACGCGGAACATAAGCAAATATTTTAATTCAATGTGTGCACTTAAGTAAGATCATACATTAATCCGACTGCCTCAGATATTCTTAATGATACCCAAAAATGAAAATAGTGCTGGCTAATGTACATTTTTGTTGGGTGAGCAACATTTAACATGAACGTCTGACTTCTGATCTCTGTAAAATTTATGATTGGGGCAGAGCAAACTTAGTACTGTTCAGTGCCTCAAAAACTCAATTTCTCCATCTATCAACTCGACACAACCTTCCAGACAACTAACCCCTCTTCTACACTGAACATCATCGGTCTGTCCTTTACTTATAATCTAAACTGGCAACTTCACTTTTCATCTCTAGCTAAAACAGCTTCTATGAAATCAGGTGTTCAGAGATGTCTCTGCCAGTTTTTTCATCATTCCAGCTGCTAACTCTGTACAGGAGCCTTATCCGTCCATGTATGAAGTATGCTTCATACATTCCACTCATACCGCCCTTCTAGACAGGCTGGAATCAAAAGCTTTTCGTCTCATCAACTCCTCTCTTCTAATTGACTGTTTTCAGCCTCTTTCTCATCGACGCATTGTTGCATCTCTTGCTATCTTCTACCGCTATTTTCATGCTAACTGCTCTTCTGATCTTGCTAACTGCATGCCTCCCCTTCTCCCGCGGCCTCGCTGCACAAGACTTTCTTCTTTCTCTCACTCCTATTCTGTCCACCTCACTAATGCAAGAGTTAACCAGTATTCTCAGTCATTTATCCCTTTCTCTGGTAAACTCTGGAACTCCCTGCCTGCTTCTGTATTTCCACCTTCTTATGACTTGAATTCCTTCAAGAGGAAGGTTTCAAGACATTTATCCTTCAATTTTTGACTACCGCTTTGGACCCTATTTGGGGATCGGCATCTCAGTGGGACTTTTTATTTTATTTTATTTTTTTTTATTGGATTTCTGTTGCCCTTGGCCGGTGTCTCTCCTAAAAAAAAAAAAAAAAAAAAAAAAAAAAGCGGTGTTCAAGAAGTGAGAGGTCCAAGGAAACTGGAGGCCTTGCAACAGAGGCTAGCCCAGATTCAAGAATAAAGGCTACTGTGCGTAGTTTTAAACTCCACCCAATGTCAAGAGGAAGTCGAAAAAAGAGTGTCTATGGAAAACCTTCTACTCAGACTAACACACTCCCACGTGTCCTCACCGCCTTTACACCTTCCCTTGCTGGGCTCAGAGGCAACGCCTGTAAGGGCATAGGTAACTTTAAACATTCATACATCGCCAAAGTAGGTCAAGTAAACATATGTATAACACACACACACACACACACACACACACACACACACACACACGCACACACACACACAATTCGACACTCTCTCTCTCTCTCTCTCTCTCTCTCTCTCTCTCTCTCTCTCTCTCTCTCTCTCTCTCTCACCTCCACAATATCCCAGGTGCCAGATTTCCAGTAGTCAGAGAGATCGACGAAGTCCTTGTCGTTGTAAAGGGACAGAGAAACCTGGTCCCCATTAAATGTCCACGAGCCAAACTTCATGAGACACGTCTGCTGGTCAAAGGGGAAGTAGGTCACGTCGATGGTGCACGAGCTCTGTGGAGAGAGGAAATGTATCGCTAAAGTGGAGATACTGAATTTGATCAGTAATAAGTTACCTGCACACTTGTGTAAGTGTTAGATAAATATTGGTCTGTGACAGTGTATCTGGCCAAAGCTCTCCGTCCCCTATTGATCATTGGTGTACGCCCTTGTTCTGCTATAATATATATATATATATATATATATATATATATATATATATATATATATATATATATATATATATATATATATATATATATATATATATATATATATATATGCGCAAGTACAAAGAAGAAGAAGAAGAAGAAGAAGAAGAAGAAGAAAAAAGAAGATGAAAAAGAAGAAGACACGGAATCAACTCTTTTAAAACATTGTGATTTAATAATCAGACAATGTCATGTCCCCCATGTACTATGGATACATCCTTCCACACCACACTATACGTTGCATAGTCCCTGAAGTGTGGCGCCCACATACTCGCACACCATCCAGCTTGTGTATGTTTCTCCTCCATTAATTTGTCACAGTTTCATTGTCGGCCGCTGCTGCCTGTCCGTCCTACTCGCTGTGCCAGGCCTGCTCGGGACTATTATGGGGCAGCGAAATCTCAGGTGCTCAGGATTTCGTGAGCCGTGCAGAGATTAGGCTCATTATTTCACTTTGCACAGTTTGACATTTTTTTTGGGCGGGAATCCTTTCGCTTCGTGCCGGCGTGACAGCCCGGGGTGCAGCACAGGAGTGTCAGCTTCGTTACAAACATTGACGCCACACGCACACTGGCAACGACAGTAACAACAGCACGTAAAGAAATGATTCGCTACGCCAAGACCAATCACAGCTCCCTTAACGGTCAGCTGAAGGAGACATCATCAGGCGTGGGCGGTGCCGTTCTGAAGCCAGTGTAGGCGCAGAACAGGACCTGTGTGTTACTTTATCTTTAACGCACGCCACGCTCTCATTCCTCTGATAGCACCACCTCACTGCAACCAACGTCTCCTTTAAACATGTGCACACTTATTATTATCATTATTATTATTATTATTATTATTATTATTATTATTATTATTATTATTATTATTATTATTATTATTTATTTACTGTTAGGGTGCTGCAGTGGTTCCGAACAGCAGTCACTCACACTCTCTCTCTCTCTCTCTCTCTCTCTCTCTCTCTCTCACACTCTCTCTCTCTCTCTCTCTCTCTCTCTCTCTCACGCTTTAATTTTGGTGATAAGAAGAAATCCAAAAATAGTTACCTGCTTCACGTGAAAAAAATAATAATAATAAGAGAAAACACCAGTACATACATGGTACTCTATATTCAAACAGTTAGATTATTGACCTTTGTAATCCCGCGATCAACTGTATTTAAATTCATAGACCCAGCTCAGGTACAGCCTTTATTGTCGGGATATTTGCGACAGCTCCCTCTTAGTAGATACTCGTACTTTTAAGCACAGTATTTGTTAATGGTTATCGTACATAGTGAGTATTAAACCTTTGATTGTTGATGCCAGCACGACACTTACCAGGCACCGCTTTGGAGTAAACTTAGACGATTTTACCGAGTAAAGGTAAAACTACAAATTCGAACTCAATCACTCCTCTTCCTATGAGAACTGCGAAAGAGTAAATAGGTAGTTTTGCGGGTCTCTCTCTCTCTCTCTCTCTCTCTCTCTCTCTCTCTCTCTCTCTCTCTCTCTCTCCATACTCGTACATGCATACACATACATACATACATACATACATGCATACATACATACATACATACACATGCATTCATATATACATATACATACATACACAGGCCATGTCGTAAATCAGTGTGAGCCATAATTTGGTAAGGGATACCAGGCAACAGCTGGCGCCTCCTCCTCCTCCTCCTCCTCCTCTCTCTCTCTCTCTCTCTCTCTCTCTCTCTCTCTCTCCGCGTGCCGGCAGACGTGAGAAACTATGGTGGTTTATCATCGAAACTGTTATGAATAAAAGCCGATGGACGGGTGACAGCCACACTGGAGCAAGAATGGTAATTAATCCTTATGGAGACACAATATGAATGGCAGGCCGCAATGGCATCCACGTGTCGAGGCGCCCTCTCAGCAGGCTTAACATAACTAGGCCACTCAGCCAGAGTAACAGTTCCCCTTCCCCTCTCTGGGTGAGCCACACACTTGCAGGGCCACTTAGAGAGCTGAACAACTCTCAGCAGCGGGGCGAGGTTAATATAATGGTTCTGTGTCAAAGGAGTCGAGGAATATACGAAGAAAGTCATTATAGTGCTCGCCTTCTCTTGGTTCACCTTTCAAGCCTCACTACTATGCTCTTTTCACTTCATTATTATTTGAGATTTTATATTAAGTACTTTATTATGAGTCGAGACTTCCAGTAGGCCTCGCCGTGGAGTGTTGGGCCGGTTAGACAATTAGGCGTGTGTGAAGGGACGCATAGGGGCGGCAGAATATGGGCGGCTGCTGCTGAAAACTATATGTGATTATTTCTACAAGTATATCATGATGTCAAGTAGTAAGAACCAGAGGGCTGTAAGAGAAGGTTGAGTATATTTATGTATAAGTACGACAGGTGGAGAAAGATGTATGTATGCCTATGCACTGTCATGCAGGGATTTCTGATTAATGCAATTTCCCTTAATGTTCCTTAATGTTATGTTCTTGTATGGGAGTGCACACTAAATGTGTGAATGAATCATTCAGCAATAGGAGATTCCATTCACACGTGGAAGTGCACACTAAATTTATGTTTTGATAATCAGTGAAAGAATGAGACAGCAATAGGTCATCCAGCAATAGGAGATTAAATTAACTAAATTTGTGTTTGGAACTCAGTGATGGTTACGTCATCTAGCCGTAGGATACAACATTTACACTTTAAAAATAGAATCTACGGTGAAACAACGTGAACAGAGTCGTATTTCCTGAAGCTGTCCTTCCTTACGCGGTGGAGTTTTTTTGGGATGGACAGCGGTACCTGTGCACGGTGACTCACCTGGTAGATGGCAGGCGGCACCCACAGCACCTCGCCGTGTGGGTAAATCAGCACGTTACTCTTGTAGCGAACCTCGTAGTTCCCATCGGCGCTGTGGGTGAAGAGACGTTAGTAGGGTATAGATTCGCTCACACACACACACACACACACACACACACACACACACACACACACACACACACACACACACACACACACCTGGATTTTCAAGACTGTTTCTCTTGTAAATAATGTAGAAATCTTTAATTAATCTGTCACTAGAACCATAAAAACATTCTTAAGAGCCGGTATAGCTTCTACTAGATCTTTTTGAAAGTAGTGGAGGTGAGGCGCAAAAATGTTTCAGAATTATAGTTTGGAGGATCAAGTTAAAAACTGTGAGGGCGAGACGCTGATACAACACCTGGAGCCGCCTAATCTCGCCTGACCGTGTTGTGTGCGGGAGTCAAATAGCTATGACTGTGAAGGACACTTTTCCACCAGAACCTTCTCCCTTCCCTAAACCTCTCTACGCCCCTTACTTATTCTATAATGGGTATTTTAATATTTGTTTATTTTTCCTTCCAGATATTATCCTACATTTTTTTTTAATACATATCTAACCATTCACCGAGCCTAACGTGACCAAGTAGCTTACCTAACCTAACCGAACCTAACTTAACCGAACCTCACCTGACCGAGCATAACTTAACCTAACTTTAACTAAGCTAACGTAACACAGCACGACTTAACTCAATCTAACGTAACCTAACGAAACCTATCCAAACTTAGCCAGTGACAACGATGGTTTCGGTTATCACACCATAGTGGTGTAAATTATATCCAGGGAAGAAAATGATCACTGGAATTAATGTCAAGAGGGGAAATATTACAGTGGGGGCTGGAGGGAGTCTGTCAGGGAGGAAAATGTCAGGCGGGGAAGGAGCCAAGGAGGAATATGACCGCAGGCTAGAATGGTAATAACGGTGATAATATAAGTAGTAGTAATAACGGTGGTGGTAGTGGTGCTGGTAATGGTGGTGGTAGTGGTAGTAGTAGTAGTAGTAGTAGTAGCTGTTATTGTTGTTGTTGTTGTTGTTGTTGTTGTAATAATAGTACAAAATCTCCCCCTTACCCTTTCTTCTCCATCCGCCATATTCCTCACATTCATCTCCCTTTACTTGTCTTCATCCTCCTCCTCCTCTTCCTCCTCCTCCTCCTCCTCCTCCTCCTCCACCTGCAGTCCCCCCTTCCCCAACCCACCTCCTGCCCGAGGGCCCCGCGCACGCATCCCCGCCCTCTTCACCTGTCTGCTGCGGATTCCGAAGTTCCCGAAGAGCCGCGTCCCCCCCTCGGCGCTTCATCAATAATTTAAGATGGTGAAAATAGTAGTAATAGTAATAAAAAAAAATGATGATGATGATGATGATGATGATGATGATGATGATGATGATGATTATGCTGATGATGATGATGATGATGGTGATGATGATGACGATAATGATAACAACAACAACAACAACAACAACAACAACGACAACGACAACAACAACCAATAATAATAATAATAATAATAATAATAATAATAATAATATAATAATAATAATAATAATAATAATAATAATAATAATAATCTTTGTCTTTTCGATAATAAGGATGATCGTGATACTAAAAAAAACGATAATAATATTGATAAAAAAAATAAAAATAATGAAAATAATTCTTCTTTCAGATGTACTTGGACTTAATGTATAATTTTCTCTTCTAGATATATTTCGTAGCCGTTAAGAAATTGAGAGAGAGAGAGAGAGAGAGAGAGAGAGAGAGAGAGAGAGAGAGAGAGAGAGGAGAGAGAGAGAGGGAGAGAGAGAGAGAGAGAAGAGAGATGAGAGAGAAGAGAGGAGGGGGGGGTGAAGCCAGGAAACACCAAGTACACTATGAAGGGTTTATGTTACAGACTCAGTTATCAGGTTGTCAGTGATGAGCCATTAAGGAGATTTAAAAGATTAGATATATTTATGAATGAAGATGATAAGTGGAAATAGGTAGGTAGGCAGGGTAGGTACGTTTCATGCAGGGATTGTTACGTTCTACAGCCAGCTTTAATCTTTAAACTAAGTAGAAATTGCAAAAATCTGTTCTTTTTAATGCTCTTCTTTCTTGTAAATGCTTATAAATATTTCATGCATTGCTTTTGGTGTTGTTAACTGTTTCGTGTGAGAGGGTTAAGTTAGGTTAGATTATTGATTAAAAACGGGAAAATCGGTGATGGCATTGTTCCTCGAGGAGCCAAAGACATACTCATAAAATTACTAAGTTACATATATGTCGTGCTTAACTTGATTTGCAGCTACAGCGTGCGGGATGTACGGCTGCACGAGACGGGGTTTCGGTCCGGATGCATGGGATTCCAACCCTTGATTCGCTGGATTCGAACATTTCTTATAGGAGCACTTTATGATAGCAAGCTTCATTCCGCTCACTCGCATTTTGACTTACTTTTCTAATGTTACTTTTGTGTGTGTGTGTGTGTGTGTGTGTGTGTGTGTGTGTGTGTGTGTGTGTGTGTGTGAGAGAGCGAGAGAGAGAGAGAGAGAGAGAGAGAGAGAGAGAGAGAGAGAGAGAGAGAGACAGAGAGAGAGAGAGAGAGAGAGAGAGAGAGAGAGAGAGAGAGAGAGAGAGAGAGAGAGAGAGAGAGAGAGAGAGAATGACAGTGAAAATAGTTAGTCAGCCTTACAGAAACAGATGGATAGGAAGAAACAGACATGGAGTCTACACACACACACACACACACACACACTATGATCGGCCCTACAGTTCCCGACCGTGGCAGCGTTCGCCACCATTTTCCTTAAGCTTAAAGCGAGGCCTCTTGGAAGGCTGGGTTGAGGGGAGGAGCAACTTACGTATATCCCGCTGGAAGGAGGGGGAGAGAGAGGCAGAGGCAGTCAGGGTGGAAAAAGAGGAGAGAAAAAGATGAAAAGGTTGTAAGAGAGAGAGAGAGAGAGAGGAGAGAGAGAGAGAGAGAGAGAGAGAGAGAGAGAGAGAGAGAGAGAGAGAGAGAAGAGAGAGAGAGAGAGAGAGAGAGAGAGATTTGAGGTGAACGAGCAGGAAGAAATGGGAAAGACGGATGGAAATATTTGAGTAAAGTTGCCCAGGTCTGGTGAAGATAATAATAGCAATAAAATATTAAATTCCCGTGGAGAGAGTAAAGACGGGCACACAGAAATAGAGAAAGGCTTAGTTGTGCACAGTGACGGTCAGTATTTGAGTCACATACCACACTTGATTCCACTTTGTTTCATATTCTTTCTCAGTCTTAAGTCGTCTGATATGTTGACAATATCTACGTGCAGCATCCCAGCATAACTCACAGGACATAGGACCATTTTCTGAAACAACCGCTGCGCCGGCAACTCCACTACATTGAAAGGCTCTAGGCGAAGTTACATGGTTTTTCGAGTTATTTCATGGTTCTAGTGACATACCAACAATATTTCTACATTATTAACGGGAGAAACACCCTTGAAGACCCGATTAATCATTTCTGTGGTCTTTGAAAATAGTCGTGGTGAGAGAGAAAAGCGTCTCTGAACATGGGCCTTGACTGAGGTAGAAGATGTAACAGTGGAAGTGAGGGAGGCTAGTTAATATACTGTGACTCTGACCGCGCAGGAATAAACTCCATATTGTGAGACGCTGTTATTTTCTATTTATTTTTAGAAGGAAAATTTTCAAAGGTCACAGAAATGAGTCGTCCGATTTTCACGTATATTTCTTTTTCCGTTAGAGATGCGGAATCCTTGTCGCCAAAGCATCACTAGAATCATAAAAGAAAAAAAAAAAGATAGAAAACCTTAATCATTTCTACTGCAGCCTGTTTAACGTGGTCGAAATAAGACAGTATGTAGAGTGTTAGCAATTACTGGTCTACGAACGACGAGATTATGAATGAAAGAAGAAAAAACTGATCATAGAAGCAAGAAAATAACGGAGCGTAATATTTTAGGAAAACTCTTTTAACCGCGAAGGTAGGAAAGAAAAGAAAGCCGAGAATATATGAGAGAGAGAGAGAGAGAGAGAGAGAGAGAGAGAGAGAGAGAGAGAGAGAGAGAGAGAGAGAGAGAGAGAAAACCTCGGAAGTGGAAACAGACCCACAACACCAGAAGAGGCGTAGAGCCGTAGAACCAGGTTTACTGATACACCATTGGGAGACACGACAAAGCTTTAACACGGTTCGCTGGACAGAAGTGGCTGCTCTCTCTCTCTCTCTCTCTCTCTCTCTCTCTCTCTCTCTCTCTCTCTCTCTCCCTCAATGGCCCGTAGAGGGAGAAACAGCACAGATGGCCCGGTTCACTGTTCCTTTCTGGGGTGCGGAGTGCAAAGCTGTGATTTTGAAAGCGTGTTCGTGTCGCCTGCGTGGGAAAATAAGAAGGAAGAAAGAAGGGTGTGTATATTCTTTCGTCAGTCAGTGGCTGGGATATTCCTGGGAGTTTAATATGTATGTATGTATGTATGTATGTATGTATGTATGTATGTATGTATGTGGTTTGTGTATCTATGATGTACTGTTTCCTTTCAAATCGTGGTCGTAGGTTTATTGGTGGTTGGAGTGTGTGTGTGTGTGTGTGTGTGTGTGTGTGTGTGTGTGTGTGTGTGTGTGTGTGTGTGTGTGTGTGTGTGTGTGTGTGTGTGTGTGTGTGTGTGTGTGTGTCAGTGATTGCAGCGATTTATTCCAGGAAGTCTCTCTCTCTCTCTCTCTCTCTCTCTCTCTCTCTCTCTCTCTCTCTCTCTCTCTCTCTCTCTCTCTCTCTCTCTGACACACACAAGGAAGCATCACCTACTCGTATGTACTTACTTGTTGAATAATACAATGTCAGGCTTCCACACTTTGTCCGGGGGAAGGCGAAGCACTTTGATGCCACCGTAGTCAGCCGCGTCCCACCTCAGCTGGTAGTCCCTCCACACCTGCAGGAGGGAATGGGGTGGTGAGATTCATAAGAACATAAGGACATAGGAACATAAGGTAAGCTGTAGGAAGTTAGAAGGTTTCCACGTGTCGGTAGTCCCTGTATGATCCATAAATAACATGTACATTTGTCAAACTGTCAAAATTTTTTTGCACCGACTTGATAACCGAGTCTATTTAATTCATCCACTGTTTTTTTTGAGAACCGTTTTCTTTGAGAATATATCAGTAAGGAAGGATAAAGGTACATAACATTTTTTTTATGTACTACCAACCTGATAGCTGTCGCATTTTTTTATAACCATTTCCTTCGAAAATAAATCAGCGGGGAATGATAAAAAAAAAAGACAGACATTTGAATCGCACAAGAAGTCTCACCATTAAAGCCTTTAACGAATAATTACTATACTCTCCTGTTGACTCTAAGAGAAGAGGGAGGAAAGATCACGGACATCCTCGTGGTGGGAACATTTAGGTACTACTCGTGTTCCTGCTTGATCTATCTTCCCCTCAGGCTGTGGTCTATCCAGCTGCCATCTGGGAACCGCTGATAAACCACTAATCTGACCCTGACTTAAGCTCCTGGAAATGAGGGAGTTGTGAGACGCACCAGCTACTTCTCGTGGGATCTGAGTTGCCTCACATTTCTTCATCAGCAGCTGCAGCAGCAGGAGGAGGAGGAAGAGGAGAAAGAGGAGGAGGAGCAGCAGCAGCAACAGGAATAGGAACAGTAGGAGGAGGGGAAGGAGGAATACAATGGAATACAAAAGAAGACCAAATACCAACATACCTTGAGGTCCTTCCAAGGCTGTTTGGGTAACTATTCTACGCTGTTAGTGGGAAAGACAGGAGGAGATGGAGGTAAAGAGGGAGAAGGAGGAGGAACAGAAAGCTGAAGAAGATAACAGCTGTAGTAATAGTAGTAGTAGTAGTAGTAGTAGTAGTAGTAGTAGTAGTAGTAGTAGTAGTAACAGGAGGAGGAGGAGGAGGAGGAGGAGGAGGAGGAGGAGGAGGAGGAGGAGGAGGAGGAGGAGGAGGAGGAGGAGGAGGAGGAGGAGGAATACAAGGAGGAATACAAAGGAAAGCCAAACAGCAACAGACCTTTTGGTCCTTGCAAGGCTGTTTGGTAACTACTAACTAGCTATAGGGAAGAGAGACAGGACAGCATAGCAGAAGGCTCCTACCCACCCACCAACCCACCACTCCCTCCAGCTTGCGCTGGCATGGAAATAGTTGGGAAAAGTACCATGCAGTATGGAAAAACTGCCATGGAAATTTTCATAGGAAAGGATGAAAGGAAGTTCTACTATTCACCCTACGGTGAACTCTATACGCCTATCTGAAAGTTAATACAAGTTATATTAAAACTGGTGTAGAATAAGAGTTTATTAGTGTATTTAGTAATTATTCGGACTAGGAGGAGGAGGAGGAGGAGGAGGAGGAGGAGGAGGAGGAGGAGGAGGAGGAGGAGGAGAAGGCTAAAAGGCGGAAGAGGAGAAAAGGAGGAGCGGCAACATCGGTATTAATTGCAGGAAGAGAAGGAGGAGGACGAGGGGGAGGAGGAGGAGTAGGAGGAAGAAAAAGAAAACGGGTGAATGATAGAAAGGAATGAAGGCGAACGAGGAGCAAAAACCCACGGTGTGACGCGATGCATTCCTCCGTTCACAGTATTAGTTAATAGTGTTATAGTACAGTGAGGGGTGGGAGTCGCCAGTGGGGGGAGGAATGTGCGGTCAGCTGGGGAATGGCGGCCTTCACGCACCACCCAGCCCATTCCATTCTATCCCCTGGCCGCCCGTGACCGACTGGACGGGAGCCAAGCAGACCCATCCCGAGAACCAACTGACACACTATGCCTTTTGTTGTGGAAATTCCTCCTTTATTACCCGGAGAATGGACGAGAAACATGTTGTGGATATTATTTGGGTTGCGAGTGTGTGATGTGAATGTTACACCATACATTATTCTTTCCAGGTTTGGTATTTTGTATTGAGTGTTTGTTGACTTGTTACTGTGTCCACGCGGATCATGTATCGTAATCTGAGGGTAGTGATGCCTCATGACCTAGCAAAATTGACCTACCGTAACCTAACTTAACCTAACCCAGCTAAACGTCACCTAAACGTCACCTTATTTAATCTAACCAAGCCAGACATGACCTAGCGTAACCTAACTCAGCCAAACTTCACCTGGCGTAACCTAACTTAACTTAACCAAACCAAACTTCACAAAGCATAATCTAACTTAATCTAACCAAACACAATCTAACCAAACTTAACATAACAACCTAAATTAATCTAACTTAGCCTGACATGTACAGTCACGCGAGGGAAGCAATGGTTGTTTTTAGGCACAGGTCACGATCGTAGAGGTGACCCAGAGATGGTTATGCGGACTGGCAAGATAAAAGTCACGGGTTATAATTGCATGTATATTTCTACATATACATGCATTTTATTTGGTAACAGGATGGTTTAGGTGTGTGTGTGTGTGTGTGTGTGTGTGTGTGTGTGTGTGTGTGTGTGTGTGTGTGTGTGTGTGTGTGTGTGTGTGTGTGTGTGTGTGTGTGTGTGTGTGTGTGTGTGTGTGTGTGTGTGCATCCAATACTTGCCATGTAGGTGAAGAGTGTGTGGTTGTTAGCTAGTTGTGTGAACGAGTGAATGAGCGAGACTTGTGTGAGGCATGAATACGTGTATGAGTGAACGAGCTAGGCTTCAGTCATAAGTGTTAAGTTGAAGTGCGCGGCCTGGCGCCGGGAGATCACCTACCTCCAGCCTTCTGTTCACACCTTCTGTGAATAAACACCTGCACTGTTACCTGCGTTTCCTGTGCCCCTGCTGGTCAAGAGTCGAACATGGCGCAGTGAGTAGGATCAGGACAAGGCTGCAGTGGGTACGGCGCAGAATGGAGAAGCAGTTGGAGGCGCTGGCTGCCCTGCTAGCGCGACAGTCGGAGCAGAGTCAGGCTCGCGAGGAGCGTTTAACCCAGCTGCTGGAGAGAGTGGGGACACAAGCTCCCAGTCGCACCACGGCGAGCAATGAAGGCGAAACCACAGCCCGCAGCACGTCTACCCAGGGCGCGAGGTTCCCGACGTCCGCCACCATCATTCCTCACTTAACGGCGTCAGCATCTTTACGTGAGTTCGACACGTGGCGCCATAAGTTTGAAGGATACGTAACCCTCGCCAGGATAGACTGTCTCTCCCTGGCTGAGCAGAGGGCGGCACTCGCTGCTGTCCTAGACGACGAGTGGACCCGTACACTTCGCTACGGGATAAGCTTACCGAGAGACGCGGAGTTAAGAACCATCCTCGATGCAATGTGTGAGTACCTGCGAAGCCAGCGCAACATCATCATGGATAGAAGAGACTTCTACTCCCGCGTGCAAGAAACGCAAGAAGGTTTTGACGACTTTTTATGTGCTGTAAAGGAAATCGCCAATTTCTGTGACTTTTGCGACCAGTGCATAAACCATCAGCTGCGTGACAGAATTGTCGTTGGGACACGAGACGAAGTGGCTCTGAAACGCATGCTGGAAAACAAGAAACTCACCCTTGAAAACGCCATAGATATTTGCAGAGCATCAGAGAGCGCTAACCAGTGTAGTGCAGTACTAAGGGGCGGCTCTCACTCTTCGAGCCATGGTGTGAACGCTGTCTCGAACTACAGGAAGGGCAGTTTCGGGGGCTCAAGCCCCACGGGCTGTTATCGTTGTGGCAAAGATTGTCGCAGTGACAAAAGGGGATGCCAGGCAATAGATAAAGTGTGTCGTAACTGCGGGAAAAGAGGGCATTTTGCGAGTGTATGTCAGCAGACAGTGAGGAAACGACGAGGAGCTTCGAGGAGTTCCTCAACTGTCTCTCCTCATCGCGGTGCAGGCCCGAGGCGGGGAGCCAGTGCCAGTGTATACCAGCTCTTATCAGGCGTATACACAAAGACGGTGACGGCACGACCTGCGCCCCAGGTGCTCATTACCGCCACACATCCCGCTGGAAGAGACAAGATTACGTGGACTCCTGACTCTGGGGCCGAAACGACCGTTATTGGCCTCGACACGGCAACACTCCTTGGAATCCCGCCCTCCAGCTTGGCGCCCGCTGATGGTGATGGACTTTATGCTGCCGGTAATCACCCCCTCACCTGTGTAGGAACTTTCTCGTCGCACTTGCAACTGGGCGACAGGGAAGCTGAGACTGTTGTGAGCGTGGTGAAGGAGGTGAAGGGGGCGCTGCTTAGCTGGTACGATTCCATCGCTCTCGGAATCCTCCCCGAAGATTTTCCGGCTCAAATCCGACCGCTACGCAGGGAAGAACAGCACACCGGCAACAGCTCCATCAAGTACCCGACCGCCTCGCAGCCACCTCTATCTACGCCCACAGAAGTGATCAGCTGGCCTCATTCCTACGACCCACCGCCACAGCAGCGTGCGGGGCACGCTGCTGCTGTGATCAAGGCCTTTCCCAGCGTCTTCGAAGCAAAGGAAGGTTTACGTGCAATGGCTGGTGGATCCATGGCCATCGAGTTGACAGACGACGCTCGACCCTTCGCCGTAACAGCATCTCGTACAATCCCTTACAATTGGCGTGAAGAAATTAAGAGCCAGTTGGAAGAGCTGCTTAACAAGGGAATCATCGAGAGTGTGGACTACCCTACGGCATGGTGCCACCCCATCGTGCCTGTCCCAAAAAAGACATCTGGTGTAAGGCTGTGTGTTGACCTGACACGACTCAACCGTTACGTGAAGAGGCCCGTGTATCCAGTGCGCTCACCTCATGACGCCATCGCCTCGATCGGGACCGGAGCAGTTTGGTTCACCACTCTTGATGCCAAGATGGGGTATTTTCAAGTCCCCATTAGAGAAGAAGACCAGGATTTAACCTGCTTCATAACACCTTGGGGTCGGTACAAGTTTCGGCGAGCGGTTATGGGTCTCGTCTCGTCTGGAGACGAGTATAACCGTCGAGGAGACCAAGCTCTCGGCGACATACCTAACACCATCAAGATCGTGGACGACATCCTGGCCTATGACTCCACCTACAGTGCGCACTTAGCCCATGTCATTCAGATTGTGCGGCGGTGTGACCAGCACGGCATCACTCTCAACCCACAGAAGTTTACATTCGCGGAAAGAGTGGTAGATTACTGTGGTTACTCTGTTTCTGGACAAGGCTACACGACAGACTCAAAGAAAGTTAAGGCAATCTCTGACTTCCCACGACCACAGCACATCACCGACTTACGATCATTCATGGGTCTTACAAACCAGCTTGGAAGCTTTTCTCCTGCTGTGGCTGCAGCTGCACAACCCTCAGAGATCTCTTACGCCCGAAGAACAGTTGGTGCTGGTCTCCTAACCATGAAGAGGCGTTTGAGAAGGTGAAACAGTGTCTCGTCAGCCCACCTGTCTTGGCATACTTCGACCCATCATTACCAACGATGCTACAGACTGACGCCTCAAGGATGCACGGATTTGGATTCGTTCTCCTGCAGAAGCACAGTGACCAGTGGAAGATGGTGCAATGCGGGTCAAGATTTGTTACAGACACAGAGAGCCGCTATGCAGTAATAGAGTTGGAAATGGCTGCAATCGTCTGGGCAGTCAGGAAATGTGGCACCTACCTGAAAGGACTCCCTCACTTCGATCTAGTGCTCGACCACCGCCCGCTGATACCTCTCCTCAATAGCAAGTTGTTGGGAGAAATAGAGAACCTGCGGCTGCAGCGCATGAGGGAGAAGCTTGCTCAGTATTCTTTCACAGCAAGCTGGCAAAAGGGATCGACACACTGTGTGCCCGACGCCCTCTCACGTGCTCCAGTACAGGACCCAGTGGAGGAAGAGGATGCTGCTACTTCTGGTGACCTCGACCCTCTCCACTCAGCGGTCATCTCAGCGTTATCTGCCACCAATGAGGACGGCGTCCGCTTAGCACCACTCCAGGATCAGACTGTGGAAATGGTACGTGCCGCAGCAGCAAGAGACGGGGAGTACTGCTTGCTCAAGAACGTCATCATCGAGGGCTTCCCTGATCATTGCCACGACCTCGATCACCGCTTGCGTACGTACTGGCCGGTGCGCAGTCTGCTGGCCGTAGACGACGACCTGGTGGTTTACGGGCCGAGGCTTCTTATTCCTCACAGCCTCCGCCGAGAAACACTAGAGCGACTCCATGACAGTCATCAGGGGATGGAGCGCACCAAGCGACGGGCCCGACAAACGGTGTACTGGCCTGGTATGGACAGAGACGTTGAGAACGTCGTTTCTGGATGCTCACTATGCCGTCCACTCCTACCAAGCCAAGCCAACGAACCTCTCTGGCAGGACACGGACACACCCAGCAGGGTGTTTGAGTCAGTTTCTGCAGACTACTTCCACGCAGCAGGCCGTACATACCTCGTGTATGTAGATCGCTTGTCTGGATGGCCTCACGTGTCTGCATGCTCACGTCCAGCATCGGCTGATCAGCTCGTTCGTGTCCTTCGGGGTGTGTTCGCCGACACGGGCGTGCCTGTTCTCCTGAGGACTGACGGTGGACCGCAGTTCACTTCTTCATCGGTACGGCGCTTCCTGGCTCGATGGGGGTGGAGCATCGTGTATCTTCACCTCATTATCCACGCTCCAATGGTCACGCCGAGGCAGCGGTCAAGTCCGTGAAGAAGCTGATCCTCACGACCACACAGCAGGGACACCTGGACGAGGATGCGTTCGCTCGCGGGTTGCTGGAACTGCGCAACACTCCGAGGGCGGAAGGGCGATCACCAGCACAAGTCCTCTTCGGTCATCCTATGAGGTCCTGTGTCCCGGCTCATCATCGCTCATACGCTCAGCAGTGGCAGCGCGCTGCTGATGAGTGCGACGCCAAGGCAGA
>NC_087158.1:17309539-17339539 GCF_035594125.1 Scylla paramamosain
CGAAAAGAGGACGAAATAAGAAACAGTGTCTCAACCAGAAAGGGCTAAACAAAGCTAAACTTGAAAAAAAAAAGAATAAAAGAATGGCGAAACTCCCTTCCCTCCCTTCACTCTCTCCTTTATTCCCCACACTTAAAAAAAAGGAAAAAAAAGTAGAAAGGAGCAAAGTAAACATAAAAAGAGTGGAATAAGGCAACCTGAAAAAATAAATAATAACAAAAAAAAAAAAAAAAAAAAAAACGGTGCTACGTAGGAAGACAAATGGGGCAGGAAAGAGTCATTCCAAACCAATATATCACACCAAGTGGCAGGACGACTCGCCGAGGACACAAGTTGGCTGGCGGGGAAGACACGCTTGAGGCATTTCCCGGGAGTGGAGGGCGAGCATGCCGGCCTGGATTCTTATTACTCAGGGAAGGGATAAGGGACGCACACCCATCAAAAGTTTCCAAAAACGTTTATAAGTGTTACGGAGTTAGAAAAAAAAAAAATCACCCGCTGGAAACGCACAAGTTTGGAGTGGCTGTTAACTTTTTTCCTTGTGTGAAGCTAATTAAAGTGAAGAGGCTCTATTGATAGTCAGTTAATCCGAGGTTGCAATGGGAGGGGGAGGGATTTGGAGCATCATTATTGTGTGGGGGTGAGGTCTATGATCATACGTGGGCTGCTGTGGTGAGGCAGCTGTGGGGAGGCGATGGAGGGCAAAAGAAAGGCAAGAGGAGGGAGGAACAGTAAAGAGGCAGCAAAGAAGCACTGAGGATGGCGTGGCTACAAAGGGTAATGGCGGTGCACTGGTGAAATGAGAAGTATAATTACCGCAGATTTACGAAGTTTCTCGGTTGCTCATTCTGTTAAAAACGTGCTATGTAATGCCTCTGTGTGTCGACTTCTTGAATAGTTCGTACAGCGAGGGGAAGCCGCAGGGAGGAAATAAGATGTCAGGTGGAGGAACACGAAGGAGGAATGACTAAAGTGTCCATTAACTAGGCACTCCAACACCTGCGCCGCGGGTGTAAATCATCGCCGACAGGGTGTACTCAGGTGGTGGGGGAGAGAACGAGTGTTAGGGGCTTCTGAAAGTTTATCGTCGACTCTCCTTGTGTAATGTTTATTCTTGTTTTTGTTTCTCTTCAAGTGTTGGACTCGGTACTTGACATTTTACCTTCACTTTGAGTAAGGAGGATAATGAGGGAGAAGCTTATTCTTAATTTCCTTTTTGTGATTTTATCTCCTTGTTCTTGCTCCTCATGTGTTCGATATAGTATAGAACATTCGAATTTTTTCATATTTTCTATGTAAAAAGGGTGAGTGGGAGTGAAGGTGAGTGAGGGGCAGGGGGCGGCGTGGTGAGTGTGGCTGACACCCGGCGGGGCCCGGGTGCCGGATGGTGGGAGGCAGCCAGGCGTGTAGGTGTGCACAAGGTGTGGAACACTTGGGCTCAGACGAGGCCATATTCTTGCAAAAGTCCTCTCTGGCAGGAATTTCGAACCCGTGTTCGATGACTATTGAATGATAAAAGTGCTGTAACCTTAATATTTGAACACAAATACCTACACGTCTTGGTAATTAATAACCAAGCCGCTGTAACCTGGATGTGTGAACACAGCTTGAACCACAAACATGTATGAATTATTACTGCATAACAAAACAGTGCCATGCTTACAGCCTGGACATCTGAATACCTCTTAGAAAACCCACAAGTCTCAGCATGTCTCGGTGACCACATTGTGGACTAAAGTGGTGCGGCACGATCCACGAGTACACGTGTGTGCAAATTACGGGCAGGTGGCGGTGGCGTGTTTGGTGAATCACGGCCCGGAGTTGCCAGCTTACCTTTTACTGGTGAGTTGTGTAAACATTCTACTAGCACTGTACTATTATTATCAAAGTTCAATCCTACATTAGTAGATCATTTTGATAAGAATTACCTTTCGAGTATTTCCAATTATCTTGACGCCCTAGCGCTGGAGGGCACACATGAATTCCAGAATCAATGCGTCACGACCTACAAACAAATATCTAAGCTTACTCTGTCCCCGTTGTCATGTAAACGAACCATTTCTCACACGAACGCAAGCACAAGCTCAGTTTATCTTGGTCATCGTTTGGTATTGCAGAGAGCGAAGCTGCGAATGCCGTGATATAGTTATCTTGGTATATTAGTTAGATCATAAAAATTTTAATTGAACTGTAAAAATGGTCTATTATGTCTTCTTCTATATTCTTGTTCTCCTTTTTCTTCTTTTTCTCAGTAGTATTAGTATTAGTATTAGTAGTATTAGTAGTAATATTAGTAGTAGTAGTAGCAGCAATAGTATTATTATTATTATTATTATTATTATTAGTAGTAGTAGTAGCAGCAGCAGCAGCAGCAGCAGTAGTAGTATAGTAGTAGTAGTAGTAGTAGTAGTAGTAGTAGTAGTAGTAGTAACAGCAGCAATAATCAGCCCAATCCTTACTGTTGAAAGAAAGAAAGAAAAAAAAAAAAAAAAACACCAACCGCTCATCAAACCCTCCACCACACAGCTTTGAGATCCCCATTGGCAGAGGAACCAGAGAGCGCTTTGCTATACCGCCGCCTTGGCCACGCGCCCCGACAGCTGAGGTGAGGGAAGCACAACACCTGGCTATAATTAAGACTCAAGTGCTCTCAGGGGCTCGCGCAGGTGTAGGTGTAGGTGGGAGTGTGTGGGAGATGACCTTTGCTTCAAGTTCTCCCTCTCAACTTACCTCTCACTCGCTCTCACTCTCCTTACCTTCCTCCATCTTATTCTCTCTCTCTCTCTCTCTCTCTCTCTCTCTCTCTCTCTCTCTCTCTCTCTCTCTCTCTCTCTCTCTCTCTCTCTCTCCTACCTTCGCTCCCTCCTTCCTTCCTTCCCTGTCTCTCTACCTTTCACAACTTTCACTTCCCTCCTTCACCCTTTCTCTCATTCCCCTTTTCGACCTTCCTCCCTTCCTCTCTCTCTCCCTTCTTTCCTCTTTCGTTCTTTTATCTCTCCCTACCTTCTTTCCTCTCTTTAAACCTTTCTCCCTCTCATCCTCCTTTCTACGCTCACTTCTCCGTTCCTTCCTACATTCCTGTCTCCCTTTCTACATCTCACGCTTCCTTCCTCTCACCCTCTCACCTTTCTCCCTTCCTCCTTTCCATTCTTCTTTGTTCCCTCCCTCTCTTTCTGCTTTTCACACGTCCTTCCTTTGCCTATCTCTTATTCTCCTACCTTCCTCAACCATCCTCTCCCTCTTCATCTTACTTTTTTCCCTCTTCACCCATCCTTTCTCCCTTCCTTCCTCTCATCCTTCTTTCGTCTCCCTCCTACCCTACTTCTCGCTCTCCATTCTTCCTCGCCCACCCCTTCCCTCTCCCTCTCTTCCATCCTGTCTCCTGCAGTACCTCTCTCCCTCCCTCACTGCAGCCACAGGTGAAATGAAGCACCAGTGGAACAAGGTAGATGAAATAGGGGAAGTTAAAAATCCCACGAGGGCATGTCTGCGCTGTCCGTGCGTCCGTTTGTCTGTCTGTCTGTCCGTCTGTCTGGCTGTCTTGCACGTCACTCACTCGCATCCATTCTCGTTTTTCCATTTCACCCTTTCACAGGCTTAGTTTTGTTTTCATTCCGCTTCACTCAAAACGCCAGCAACAGACACGCCCTTTGTATAACGGTTTGCTGTAGAGGTTAAAGCGAGTGGTGAATGTAGGGAGTGTATAAACTACGTATTTTCCTATTTTTTCTCTATATATATTTTCTTTTAAATTTTACTTGAGTTTCGTTGTTGTTTTTTTTTGCAGTAGTTCAATGCAGAGTTTGGAAAGATAAAACACGAATATACATAGGTGAACACACTCTCTCTCTCTCTCTCTCTCTCTCTCTCTCTCTCTCTCTCTCTCTCTCTCTCTCTCTCTCTCTCTCTCTCTCTCTCAAGAAGCCCATGCAAAGTAATATTCGCTTTATGCACATTGGCGTGATGGGAAGTCGATTCGTGAGGCTTCGTGAGACCTGCGCAGGGAGGAGGAGGAGGAGGAGGAGGAGGAGGAGGAGGAGGAGGAGGAGGAGGAGGAGGAGGAGGAGGAGGAGGAGGAGGAGGAGGAGGAGGAGGAGGAAGAAGAGGAGAAGGATGGAGAGGAGGAGGAGGAGGAGGAGGAGGAGGAGGAGGAGGAGGAGGAGGAGGAGGAGGAGGAGGAGGAGGAGGAAGAAGAGGAGAAGGATGGAGAGGAGGAGGAGGAGGAGGAGGAGGAGGAGGAGGAGGAGGAGGAGGAGGAGGAGGAGGAGGAGGAATGTATAGGAAGGGAAGGAAGAAAGGAAGGAATGAAGGAAGGTAAGCTAAGACAAAGTTAGAAAGAAGGAAGATGCAAGGAAGGACACGAGGAAGGAAGTGGGAGAGAGAGAGAGAGAGAGAGAGAGAGAGAGAGAGAGAGAGAGAGAGAGAGAGAGAGAGAGAGAGAGAGAGAGAGAGAGAGAGAGAGAGAGAGAGAGAGAGAGAGAGAGAGAGAGAGAGAGAGAGAGAGAGAGAGAGAGAGAGGAGGGGGGGCAGTCTTAGCGTGGTGTTGCAAGCCTTCCATTACCCCTGCCAAACTCCCACGCCTTTGCCATTACGGAAATCTCTAAAAACTCACCCCTACCTTCTTTTTTTTGCTCTCTCTCTCTCTCTCTCTCTCTCTGAACGTTGTTGTGGAGGCGCCATAAAGACTCTTGCTTATTGTGTGGGGTGAAGATTTAATCCTCAACACCCACAAAACCACAGCGAAGGGGAGAGAGAGAGAGAGAGAGAGAGAGAGAGAGAGAGAGAGAGAGAGAGAGAGAGAGAGAGAGAGAGAGAGAGAGAGAGAGAGAGAGAGAGAGAGAGAGAGAGAGAGAGAGAAAGAGAGAGATGGGGTGGTAAAAAATATAGTTAAGAATGAAGATATAATACATACATAAATACGAGAGAGAGAGAGAGAGAGAGAGAGAGAGAGAGAGAGAGAGAGAGAGAGAGAGAGAGAGAGAGAGAGAGAGAGAGAGAGAGAGAGAGAGAGAGAGAGAGAGGAGGCGGCACCGTGCTCTAAAATTGGTTTCCTGTACGTGTTCCTTTATCATTCTATATCTCCAAAGCCACAGAGCATTTGGTTATGGAAGGAGAAAAATCTATGCCTATTACTACTACTACTACTACTACTACTACTACTACTACTACTACTACTACTAGTACTATACCTCAAAATCCAGTAGCTACTAAATAAATCTGGCACTCTACACTACTACATCACTTTATAAATACAAGATACATATTCAAATCAATACGGGACGTGTAAAGAGACACAACTGGACACGTGTAAAGGGAGTAGTGCGTAGTGAGCCTCTGACAATTTGCCGTGACTCAGACTCAAATCAGGCTCAAAACATGTACGGGGCTGAAGGGAGGTGGGGAGTGAGGGACGAATGGAGGGTGACGGGCGATAGCACCTCCGTACCCACGCATTTACTGTGACGTCACCTGGTGGGTTGGCTGGCCTGTGTAATCCGACTTAGCAGGCAGAGAGAGAGAGAGAGAGAGAGAGAGAGAGAGAGAGAGAGAGAGAGAGAGAGAGAGAGAGAGAGAGAGAGAGAGAGAGAGAGAGAGAGAGAGAGAGAGAGAGAGAGAGAGAGAGAGAGAGAGAGAGAGAGAGAGAGAGAGAGAGAGAGAGAGAGAGAGAGAGAGAGAGAGAGAGAATGAAATATGGAATGATGAATGTCAGTGACCTATATATTATAATGAGCATACACAACACACAATCTCTCTCTCTCTCTCTCTCTCTCTCTCTCTCTCTCTCTCTCTCTCTCTCTCTCTCTCTCTCCGACACTCTTATCCACACTCACAGTCATATGCCCTCAAGGTCTCTCACTCTCTCTTCCTCTATGTGCCTCCTTTTCATCCCCTAGAAGGAAGCACCGGCGGGCTGCGTGGTGACCGTAAGGTGTGCGTCGGCCCTACTGTGGCCAGAATTACTCTTTGGCGGCCCACAAGTGCGTAAATGAGTACTGGAGCTCCTCATTATCTTTCAGGGCCCCGCTAACTCCAAAAAACGACCGTAAAAAAGTTGGAGCAATTCTCCCTCACACTCTCCGAATCTGAACCTCTCTCTCTCTCTCTCTCTCTCTCTCTCTCTCTCTCTCTCTCTCTCTCTCTCTCTCTCTCTCTCTCTCTCTCTCTCTTTAAGGTAAAAGTGAAGAGGTAGAGTAGGCTGTAGTTTTTTGTTTTTTGACATCTATTAAACCTGAGATGTTCCTCTGAAAAAGTAAAAGAAGTGACCTTTTGTAAGTTTTCTTCTACGTATGTTGTGGTGTTTGTTTTATTGCTGAAGACAGTTCTGTTTTCTATGGAAGTTAACTATATTTGAATTCTTAGGTCTCTCTCTCTCTCTCTCTCTCTCTCTCTCTCTCTCTCTCTCTCTCTCTCTCTCTCTCTCTCTCTCTCATCCAGCACTCCCTCCGCGGCAGTAACCCCCTTAAGAGGTTATCAGCGCTGAGAGGTGTGTGGCGGGGTGTCGCTACTCACGGCATCTCTAACTCGTCGCCACACAACCTCCACCAGTCTTCCTCCATTTACTGCCACTGACCTTTCCGCCACCACCCAGCACCAGCCGGCCATCCGGCGAGACACCTACCAGTCAAGGCTAAAACGTGTGTGTGTGTGTGTGTGTGTGTGTGTGTGTGTGTGTGTGTGTGTGTGTGTGTGTGTGTGTGTGTGTGTGTGTGTGTGTGTGTGTGTGTGTGTGTGTGTGTGTTGTTGCTGATGTGTGCGTGTTTCGAGGAACCGACTTAATTACATTAATTCTTGATATATGGGAAAATTACAATCTTGCATATTCCATGAAACTTATTGTTCACTCGGCAACGTGCAGGTAGTGAGGAGGACATTTTCTGGATGAATGTGAGGTTTTTGGTATGAGTATCAAAATTACTATTCGCACAGAGGAATTAGCAATTAATTAGTAATAAAATCAATGCACGCTACAACTAGATTCTATCAGACTTATTCAAAGATTCACGTGAATGGATTGAGGCTTGATAAAGTTAGATTAAAAAAAAAAGAGATAGGAAAAAAAATTGGTTTTCAAATATTGATCGATAAATAGAATAGACTGTGTTCAGGATAAAGTCAAGTCATTATGGGGCTTTAAAAGAAAATTAGACAAATTCATGGATGGGAATGATAGGTGGATATAAGTGGGTACATTCAACACAGGGACTGCCTCGTCTAGGCCTGATAACTTCTTGCAACTTCCCTTATTTTCTTATTTTAGTTCATGGCTAAATATGAAGAGACCCTTTGTAATGTAGTGATGAAATAGATAATAAATTTAATTGTGAACTCTCATATCTTAATGTGTGAATGTAATAGCTGTAATTAATTTGATTTCATTATTTGACTGATTGATTTTTTAAAATTTTTATTCATTTACTTATTTTACTTCACTTTACCTTATTTATTTATATTTTTGTGTGTAGAGGGGAGATAGTTTGATGGATGAATATGCGTGTAGGGAAATAATTATGGGAAAAAGTGTGGCACCGCGGACATCACAATGAACCACGCATTCCAGGATAAGGATTTCAATATATGTACTTCAAGGCCGAGAAGACGCAACACAACACTTCAACGATAGCAGGTTATATTTGTGTGCCCGCTGAGTACTGTTAAACCCACCAGTAACAGCGAGAGTTCGTCCACACACACACACACACACACACACACACACACACACACACATACTGTCTACACCACCTTCTACTGTTTGTTTCGTGTCTCCAGCGTGTGCTTCGTCTTTCCGTGCAGCAGCTGTGGCGTCTTCAATATTTCATTCTTTATGGGTCTCCCTCATCGTACTTCTTCATCAGACGACATCTAATTCGTATTTAGTAGGTTGTATATTTTACTCTACTCTATATACATTTTATACGTATTAATTTGAAAGAGAAAGAAAGAGAGAAAGAAAAAAAAAGCTTTGGTTACTTATTTTATCTACCGCTGCACAAATCTCATGCAAGTCTGGCCATCTATCAGTCTGTGAACCCATTTGTTTAGCATTTCTTCATGCATAAGCTCTTATTACTGCGTGTATGGCCCGACGACTGACGGCAACATAGTAACTTGTTTGTGCGTATAAATTATCTTACTGCAACACCAAAATGGTCTCCAAACTTGAAGGGAAATTGATACGTACTCTGTGGCTTCCATGGTAAGTTTCGATATCAAAGGCCAGGGAAGTGAAGTAACTTTCCGGGTCTGGATTTTGATAAGTGAAGCAGTCTTGAAGGTAAACAAATTCGCGATGTGTTTTCGTCATGATGTGTAAGGAATTATTTTAAGGAATAGTTCAACCATTCCTATTTGATTTTTATGTCGAAATAATAATGTTCTCCCTTTTCAGTTACGCGTGTGGAAATTTAGTATCTGAGAGCTCTGGAGTTGTGTTTCGCATTGCAGGAAGAGTTGCCAGTACTATGAAATATATTATCGTGATGGGTGTGCAGTTTTGTAGAAAAAAAAAAAATGTAGAAAGTAAAAAAAAAAAAAAAACGAAAATAGCAATGACTAATAAATTTTAAATTCACTATTCCGTCCTGTCCTAAGACTCTCATAGCGAAAAGAAATTATCCCTACTGTTCCTCACTTATTTTGTTTTTACTAGCTGGTTGCTTTCACATTTTTACTGTCGCTGACTGCAGTATATTTGTTTCATGCCTATTTTGGATGCAAAGGGATGCAATTTTACTATTATCTACGAACTGGTTATTTTCGTTGTTCAGTGTTGTGATACAATTTTGCTTTGTCTCGGCTTCCTTTTGGACAGGAGGAGAGGCAACACAGGATTGGAGAGAAGAAAGGAGCAGGGGCGCCGCGGCTGCGATCCGTGCTTGTTATCAGCGTGGCGGCGAGCCCAGTGGGGGCACGTCCGACACAACGACCCAGAACACGATATACTACCTGAATGTTGCTTTAGACACATTGCCTAGTTTACCTCTCTCTCTCTCTCTACACACACACACACACACGTGGAGACTTGTAGTTAAAAGGTTGTTTCATAAAAGCAATTAAGAGGACATCATTAAGACAGATTGTCAGTGCCAGTAAGAGTAAAAGGCGGCGCCCGACCGCGAGATGAAAGTTTTTAATTTTCAAAAATACCACAAACTATTTTTCTAGGCTACACACCAAAATATATTAGCAACTTCGTGTAATGAAAAGAAAAGAAGAAAATCAATGCTTATGGTGTACCGAGCTACTGCAGGAGTCTCATCCAAACCCAGCCCCCAAACTCCGCCCCGCCCCACTTCTGCAGGGCGGGACGGGGGTGGGGTGAAAGGCCGCAGCATCTAGACAAAGGGGGAAACCTACACCACTGCCCGGTCTGAGGGAGGGCGGCACAAGGGCTTGGCTGGGGAGTAGGTGTTCACCCGGTGTCTAATAAATTGTTTACTAAATTCAGTGTCCATTAAAGGTTTTTGAAATTTAGGTGAGAGCAAGTCCGCCACACACACACACACACACACACACACACACACACACACACACACACACACACACACACACACACACACACACACAACGCAATACAGCGCAACATAGACACAAACAGAGAAGCAAACAAATAAACAACAGACAGACAGATAAACAGACAGATAGACAAACACACACACACACACACACACACACACACACACACACACACACACACACACAAAGAGAACCCACAAGTGAAAAGGAAATCAACAAAGAACGAGATTTCAAGCCATGATAAAGAAACAGACACAACAACTATTAGTCACATGCATCTGCGAAAGCATTATGTGAACTGCGGTATGCTTGTATTTTCTTTCGGGACAGGACTTGAATGAAGCAGTAAGACTTGCTTCGTGGGAGAGAAAGACAGATTGAGAGGCTGAGTCCCTAATGGAAGATTGATGCAGATATGCAAAGCGTATGAAGACAGAGTGTCCCCATCCTTCCTCCAAGTGGTCGCTCTCTTCTCTCTCCCCCGGCCCTCTCTCACCTTCTCTTACTCCTCTCCTTCTTCTTCTCGATGCCCCTCATCCTCTCCCTCTTTCTCTCCCTGCTCTCCTTCTCTCCAGACTCTACCCTAGCTCTCTTCGTCTCCCTCCTCATTCTCATCCTCGTCCTGCTTGGCTTCCTCCTCCTCCTCCTCCTCCTCCTCCTCCTCCTCCTCCTCCTCCGCGTACTTCTCGTTTTCATCGTCGTTGTTTTCTTCTCTTCTTTCGAAGCCTTTTTCTCCTTTTCTCTTCTTCTTCTCTCATCTCTTCGCTTTTTCTCATCTCTTCTCTCCTCTCCTCTCCTCTCTCTCTCTCTCTCTCTTCCCACCCAGCTATTACTTTTCCTTCGTTTTCTCTCATAAAATCAATGACACTATTTACTTCCTGTTTGTCTGGATTTGGGGCGGGGGGACGGGGGGGCGAGGGGTTGGGTTGCGAGGAGAAGGGAAAACATCGTTAATAAAGCTTTTATTACTCTACGTACCTCCTTCACCACCTCTTCTTACACTGCGCGCCTTCCCTAATAACCAGCGGTGGAATTTACGACAAAAGAACGTCTGACTAAAGGTAGCCATCAGGTACTCAGGATTTTATCTTTGTAATTGGATTTGTTATACGTATGAGAGCTTTGTCTGTCTACCTTTGTGAAGTGTAGTATGTCTTATGAGCTTGTTTCCTTCACTACGACTTCTACTACTGTGACTACTGACTATGTGTATTCCAACTATAGGATACTTTTGGGCTCAAGTGTGGTCAATAATGACGTCTCTAAATATCCTATAGGGGAAGCAAAGTTTATCACTGGATATTTACTTCGTGTAGGGGTAAGATTTTTGCTGGATTTTTCCAACATTATTACCACACACACACACACACACACACACACACACGATAACTGATGAGGAAAAGACACATGGATGACGGGAAATTCTTGTGGCCTAGGAAGGATCTACTGATGATTGTTATTTTTTGTAATCCTTTGTATAATGATGCAACAAAGGGAACTCTGGGTCAACAATAAGCCCGTATTCTTAAATGCTTAGTTCTGTCATCATCACACTATTTTCAAAGGCCACGGAGATGATTAGTCACGTTCCCATTAGTGCTTTCTCCTGTCGATACTTGAAGCTCCTTGTTAAACTACCACTGCGGTCATGAAACCATCCTTAAGAACCACAATATCTTTCATTATGTGCTTCTTTCTATGGATGGTGGAGATTTGTTGCTAAATTATCACTGCAAACATTAAACCACCCTTAAAAACCCCAATATCTTCCACTACCGCCTGATAAAACTCAGATAAGGAGCTGAAACGTTTAGGATTTTAGTGTTCTGTTAACTTCGTGTTCTGAACAAAGTGCCACACTGGTCACATCTCTCAAAAACAAACATATTGACCACATATTTGATTTAATACATCATGGCCATACATAATTAAATTTCTTTAGTGACAAACAAGGGGAGATGAAAGCGTAATATGACACAATGCGGCGAAAAGTGAGGCTGAATCGGCAACATAAATACAGGCAGGCTACGGAAGCTGGGAATGATATGGTTTCACGTCAATATCTCGCTCATTGACACCTGAACCGGGACATAAATCAGTCGGTAGCCGCATACATTGCCATCCCTGCACCGCTGATGACGTCACTGCCAACATTCCGCGCCGGCAGACAAGTGAACATCGCTCGCTCGTAAAATGATTGGAGGGGTAAATAGACTCTTAATGAAACCCAACATTTCCATTCGTTTCTGATTTCGATAAGAGGATTTTTTTTTTGACATATTTAGTTTTTTTTTTTTTATACCACTGTTTGCCATGCAATATATTTACTCTCTATATATTTATAATACATTTGAAATACAAATTTCTTATAAGTTTTGTACCCTGCATTTAGAATTTCTTTGTTCAACTTTTTTTTTGAGGGAAAGGAAATGGCAATTTAACGTTTTTTTTTTTTTTTTCCAATTTTTGTTAGGCTAGGTTTGGTGTCCTTCGTCGGCTTCCCTAACTTGAAGAAAAAAAAACATTTTGATATTATGCTTACGTTACTTGTATCTGTGAATCTCAGTTTGAAAAATTGAATCAAAACAAGATAAGACAATGAAAAAAGTCTTCCTCATGCCCTAAACGCTTCTGCTCGCCCTATCACACACTACGTGACTGAATAACTAGAGGGAGGTATGGTGCCATTACACACACTGCGGCTGGCCTTGTGTGTGTGTGTGTGTGTGTGTGTGTGTGTGTGTGTGTGTGTGTGTGTGTGTGTGTGTGTGTGTGTGTGTGTGTGTGTGTGTGTGTGTTTAAGAATATCTAAATCACATTCTTATTTTACTAGTACGAATATTATTTGTTTTGCTAGTTTTGTTATTTACGTTTTTTTTTTTTTTTATCGAATTATTCATTATTGCAAATGTTGTTCTGATGACTTTACATGGATCATAACCTAATTTATATTCTATGTTTTATTTAGTTTTTGTATTTTATCGTGGTAAATAAAAATCTATGTGTGTGTGTGTGTGTGTGTGTGTGTGTGTGTGTGTGTGTGTGTGTGTGTGTGTGTGTGTGTGTGTGTGTGTGTGTGTGTGTGTGTGTGTGTGTGTGTGTGTGTGTGTGTGTGTGGTGAGGAGCTGCCACGCCAGGCTCACTTATCACACGTGTGGGTCCTAAAGAGGAGAGACACGGGGGGAGGTTCCGCAATGCCTCTCCACTGCTCGCCTTCCTAACTCGCTGGTCTGCTCCTTGGTATTCTGCTTCCTGACCAGTCGTCGCAGGTCATCATGTCATTGTTGTGGTATTTTTTTGTTCACCACATTCCTGTTTCGAGTTTCATTTTTTTCCTGACTCCTTTTTTGTCATCGTTTTCCTTCTCTTGTATTTAGTTAGGTCTAGTTTCACAATCGTCATTTTTTCTTCTTTTTTGTTGTATTCCTATGGTTATTTTTCTTTTTTCCTGAGTTTGCTTTGCTCTTCTCCCAGCTCTCTTTTATTGGTCTTTGCTTCAGTTCTGTCGTTGTATTTTCTTTGTGGCATTATTTCTTTCTCCCTTCCTCCTTTGATCTCTTCCCATTTCCATTGTATTACGTTTTTTTTTTATTTTCCTCAATTCATTATAATATATTTTTTTCAGTAATCCTCCTTCGTCTCATTTCTTTCTTTCTCTTCTTTTCTTTTTTTCCTGTTTCTCTTTCCTTCAGTTTCAACATTGCCCTATTCTTTGCTATATGCTTTCTTTCACTTTCTTCCGTCAATTCTTCGTCCTGTTTTATTTACCTTTCTTTGTTACATTCTTTCATCCCTCCCTCCTTTCATCCCGCTCCTCCATTCCCATCTCAGGATCTCGGTCACATCCATCTCCAGACACGGCTTGCTATCTTTCCTGCCCAGGGGTCGTGATGGCTCAGCGTAAATCTCCCGGAAAGTGTAAATATACTTTTTATAACTGTTATGAACGTTTTTAGGAATGGTTTGCTCCTTCGCCGGCACTTCTGATAACTTTGACGCAATTAGTGAGTGAGAGCGCTGCCGCTTTCTGCTTCTGAAGTCAAAGGAAATCCTCGGAAGTTGTAGTGGGAGGGAGAGAGGAAGGAGAGCAGGAGGGCAGGAGAGTGGCAAGCAGGTGTAAGTGGGTGGAGGGAGTGAGGGAGAGGGGCCGGGGTGGTGAGCATTACAAGTGCAATACATATCAAGTTCCCCAGCGAGGCGAAACCCGTGTGGCTTCTGCTGTGCGGGAGCTGCAGTGGCGAGGGTTGCGTACTGCAGGCCAGAGATAATGTGGTGTACCTTAAGCTCTACCACTGTAAATTTCCCTCGTAAACATTCCAACCACAAGATTTCCTCAAAGTAATGTCGACTACGTATCATAGGTTGGATGGGTTTTAATTTTTTCCATGGGTGGAACTGAAATGGGTGAAAATTTCTTGAGTTGAACTTTTATATAAGCGATAATGTGCTGCCAACGTGTGAGAGAGGCACGAGTGATAAATCTGATGATCGAACCGGAGGAAAGCTCTCATACTAATCTTTACCTGTTATTAGTTAAATCTCACATAATTAGGAAAGGAAGAAACGCTGCTAGCTTACCTGAATTCCACTTAGAGGAAAAATTGAACATATATTTTTAACTGTCATTAGCGAAGACTTTCACTTACATAATTAAGAAAGGAAGGAATGAGGTCAGACGCTTCCGGAATTTGAGCTTCGTTTGGAGAGGCAGCGCGGGAGAGGGTAACGAGCTGGGAGCCACGTGCGGGCCATGGTAAAGATGCCGATTCCTGCCGTGAGATGGAATGAAGCACAACCCACTACCGGAGAGCTGGATGCACCCACGCCAAAAAATCTCTTCCCTTGCTCAAAATTATGACTACCTTGTGTTGTTCGTTATACTGCTAACCACAAAATACATCGTGATTTCCCTTGTACGTACTTGCTTGCCATAGAATAGTTTAATTTCGTTGAATATCACCGACTTTCATTAATCTTAATTTACCACACCTGCGTACTGTAAGATCATCTCAGTTGAAAATCCCTTACGAGCATTCCATCCTCAAGATTCCTCCCAAAATGATCCCGCAACTCCATCATCACAAGTAGGTAAGGTCAAGCTAGGTAAGATCAGGTAAAACTAGGTTAGGCTTAGATGGAAGAATCTATTATTTAAGCGAGTAATTACTTTGTGTTAAATTTTCATGGAAGAATCTACGTGGTTGGAACAGAACAGAATGGAATGTACGTAGAATTCACCACAACATTACACCACACACACACACACACACACACACACACACACACGCACACTGGCTCGTATTCTGAAACACTGCTCTCTCACCACGACTATTTTCAAAAGCCACAGTGATAATTAGACAGGTTCTCAAGAATGTTTCAGCTATTAATAATGCATAAATCTTGATAATCTGTTACTAAAACCATAAAAAAAATTAAGAACCCCTATAACTTTAACTAGTAGAAACCTTTTAAAAGTAGTGGAGGAGCGGCGCAGGAGTGTTTCAGAATACGAACCACTGCACCATCTAGCAGCACCCACTCCCACAGCCTCCTCTCACCACCCCCTGTCCCCCGCCTACGTAACGTCCTACCCGTGCTATCTTGCAGCCTCTAAATTGGATGCTCATCGCCCGCCCGCCTGTCTGCCCGCCGCTACACGGGACACACTCTAATGCGCCTGCTGCAATTATTTGTTCTTTCATTTCTGCCGCAGCGAAGTGTATACGATTAAAAGTTTCCAGGAGAGGGAACCATTACCCGGCACAGGTGAGCACATTCATCCCGCTGCTGGTGGTGGCGATGGTGGTATTGGTGGTGATGAGGGTGGTGATGGTGGTAGAGGTGGTAGTGGCTGTGGTGGTTGTGATAAGGGTAGCAATAGAGATTTGACAGTGGTGATGGATGTTTAAAGGTGATGGTGGTGCTGGTAATGGTAATAACAATTGTGGTAGTAAAGCTACGTACAGTACATAGTAGATAGTGATAGTGGGTGTGATGGTGGTAGTGAGAACGGAGAGGTTATTATGGAATGGTAGTGATGGTGGTGGTGGTTATTTTTTTTCCACAACCTTCTTTTCGTCATCCTCAAGTAGAAATAAAAGTAGGCTTTACATTCAGTACAAACTTTCGTAACAAAACATTTATCGTTGCATTCATGTGGAAAAAAACAACAACAACAACATCATCGATTACTTGAGTGTTTAAAATGATTCCAAGGTGCACATGAAAGGACTGATTTAAGACACAGCGTTTGATCTTGTTATGTACTGAAAATTTGTTCATGTCTTTGTATTTCATATTAGTTAGTACATGTGTGATTAACGCGGCATTACAGGGAGAGTGCTCTTTATAACTAACATTTCCTATAAACACCACGATTTCCAATATCATCACTGAACTCTTTTCCTCTAAACTGCATTTTCGACCTTTACTGTTTATCGTGTTTGAGGGCGCCGTGGTATGGTGGGACCTCGCGCGCTTTGGGGGCCGAGGGGTTTTCACGCGCAGGGGTTCGAATCCTGTCTGAGCGGATAAGGAAGGAATGTGTGGACATGAATAATTGGAGCCTCCTCTGTCGCGGTCATGCCCTTGGTGAAGTTCCTTAAAACAGGCGTCAGATATACATAGATGGAACAAATGCCTTATATAATGGAGGCTCATTCAGATGAAGCTATGTAGTCAGTACACTCCACCCTGAACACAACTTGACAACACTCCAACACAGAAATTCACACAGTTCCAGTTAGAGCAGCTGCTCCGTGAATCCCTTTATGACACGGCTCCCAGAAGCGGTCTAGTGTTCCGCGAAACCGGCGCAATTACTTTAAAAGTCATTTAGACCTTTCCCGCCACCAGACAGATATTCGCAAAGTTATGGAGGTGGCAGTCACCGCTCAAAGTTGAAGGCAAATACTTCATAAAGGACCTGAATCCTGCAATTAAGTACTGGCACGGTGCAGTGGGATGCGAATATAATACAGTACTTGCGTGTGCTTCGCGGAGAACATTCAGTCCATCACCTTCAATGTAACGGTGATGGAACGGCTCTGCTTGGGTAAGGGATGTGCTGTCCTCTTGTATAAAGTGTATATGCTCCATGTATAAATGTACGTGACCGTAAACCGTGAAAGACAGATGTGCTGGTGTGGTGCTGTAGTGAGGGGCGTGACTCCCTCAGGCGTCTGTCTTATCCCTGGGAAGATAACTGTCGTCTGTTCCGCTGCAGTGGACACACACACACACACACACACACACACACACACACACACACACACACACACACACACACACACACACGTACACGTACACGCACAAACACACACACGTACACGCACACACACACGTACACGCATAAACACACACACGTACACGCACACACACACGTACACACACACACACACACACACACACACACACACACACACACGTTTTTGCTTAATGCTCTGAATTCGTTGGAAACTTAATTATATTTTCGTCCATTTGATTAAACCAAAAATCGTATTTATCATTTCCATGAATCAGTGCTCGCTCATCACGTCCTCTTTTATAACAGTAACTGATAAGAATACTGGCAGGGAGCAGCCTTCATGACCGGCACTGTCCCCTGCCCCTCTGCAACATCCGGCGCCTCGCACACACGCACACTGAGATTGCGGAGAGTTGAGAGGCAGCAGTTAGGTGCAACTCTTGCCCACCTGTATTAGAGATCTACCTTTGAGCCTCCCCAGGGGAATGCTGGCACACCCTTTGACCGGAACACTTGCTGTACACTCTGACCTGGCATCACACACACACACACACACACACACACACACACACACACACACACACACACACACACACACACACACAACACCTGTATACCCGGACAGCTCTTGAGGTTATAGCGAGGTCAGACCCGCATACTTCTAGGTAAGGCAACAGTATCCTGCTACCCTAATAACAATGTGAGTGTGGCACCAATCATTTCTTCTGCATCTCACCTCAGCATGGAGAACAACAACAATAAACAGTTAAGTCTTGGCCCACAGAATAATCTACGGTCTAATCCACGCTAAGCCATCTTGAGGTGTAATGAAGAACATCCTGAGCCTTGAATAATCTTCCGATCACATTTTAACATTTATCTTTGCCAAGACAAACTTTTAGGTTTCCGTTTGTGTTTGGATGAAGGAATAACAGTACTTAAAATGAAGCTAAGGGGTCGAAAAATGAATCATTGCCCAATACATGTACTACTATTATCATTATTATTATTATTATTATTATTATTATTATTATTGCCATTATTATTATTATTATTATTATTATTATTATTATTATTATTATTATTATTTTGTAGTGGCGGTGCTGTGGGATGCACTACCATTTTAAGGACTATATTCTGAAACACTTCTGCCTAACTGAAGTGACACGAAATTTTAAACATGTTTTTATGGTTCTAGTTATACATTAATAAGATTTCAACGTTATCAACAGGAGAAACACTCTTGAGAACCTGGCTGATCATCTCTGTAGCCTTTGTAAATAGTCGTGATGAGGAAGCAATGCGTTTCTGAATACGGGTCTCCATCACGACGACCGAAACTAAGCAACACCGCGTGACCCAAAGTAAGGCTGCTCCAGGTCGCGCCGTTACACTTTGCTTTACGGAGGCGACCCTTCAGGCATTTATGAATTTGCATACTGACTAAAGATTTACGAGTGGCAGCACACACACACACACACACACACACACACACACACACACACACACCGTATATATAATTCTCCTCTCATCAGTGTACCGAGGAATGCTGCGTGGTGGGTTCGTTGTTTTGTACAAGTTTCGTAAAAAAATACCGCTCGAGTGAATATTTCTTTTTAATCCGCTTGTAGTTTACGCTTGAATATTTTTTTTTGCCTCTATACTTTTTTTGTTTTTTATTACTCTTTTTCACGGATGGTGAATATACAGTAAAGTTTCAACCCAGAACGAGAGGTGAAACACTCACATGGGCGAATGGGGGGGGGCAGGAGAGAGAGAGAGAGAGAGAGAGAGAGAGAGAGAGAGAGAGAGAGAGAGAGAGAGAGAGAGAGAGAGAGAGAGAGAGAGAGAGAGAACGTGTGTGTGTGTGTGTGTGTGTGTGTGTGTGTGTGTGTGTGTGTGTGTGTGTGTGTGTGTGTGTGTGTGTGTGTGTGTGTGTGTGTGTGTGTGTGTGTGTGTGTGTGTGTGTGTGTGTGTGTGTGTGTGTGTGTGTGTGTGTGTGTGTGTACGCGCGTGCGGATTTATGAGTAAGGAAGCGGATACTACCACACGCTTTCCCTTTTACGCAGTGGAAAACTAAGCCAGTGAGTGGTTCCAACGGTACGTAGAGAGAGAGAGAGAGAGAGAGAGAGAGAGAGAGAGAGAGAGAGAGAGAGAGAGAGAGAGAGAGAGAGAGAGAGAATTCGTAACTCGGCGTCGTCCCGTCCATTTCCTGACATGTGAAGGTTCCCGAGGCACAAGGAAGCGGCCCAGACTCACGGAAGCAGCAGCGAGGGCACGCGCTGCTTGAGTGAGGAACGCCTGCCAGGGATCGAGTCCACTTGACTGTGTTACCGTGACGTAAAGAAGCACACTCTTGGTCCATATTATGAAATGGTTTCCTCTCTCACCACGACTATTTTCAAAGGCCACAAAAATAATTAGCTGGGTTCTCAAGAGTGTTTCACCTATCAGTGATGTAGAAATCTTGTTAATCTGTCAGTAGAACCGTAAAAACACTCTTTAAGACCCATGTAAGAGTCTTTTGATACTAGTGATGGTGCGGCACAGAAGTGTTTCGGAATATGGTCCCTTGTCTTACCGCGCATACTTACACACACACACACACACACACACACACACACACACACACACACACACACACACACACACTTTTATTGCCGCTGCGATATTTGTGCTTCACTCTGTACTGCCGTGGTGTTTGTGGTCCACCCTGTACTACCATGGTTTCTGTGGTCCTCCCTGTACTGTCGTGGTGCTTGTGGTCCACCCTGTAATGCCGTGGTTTTTGTGGTCCACCCTGTACTGCCGTGGTGTTGGTGCTTCACTCTGCACTGCCGTGGTGTTTGTGGTCCACCCTGTACTGCCATAGTGTTTGTGGTCCACCCTGTACTGCCATAGTGTTTGTGGTCCACCCTGTACCGCTGTGGTGTTTGTGGTCCACCCTGTACTGCCGTGGTGTTTGTGGTCCACTCTGTACTGCCGTGGTGTTTGCGGTCCATTCTGTTCCGCCGTACTGTTTGTGGTCAACTCTGTACCACCGTGGTGATTGTGGTCCAGTCTGTACCGCCGCGGTGTTTGTGGTCCACCCTGTACCGCTGTGGTGTTTGTGGTCCACCCTGTACCGCTGTGGTGTTTGTGGTCCACTCTGCACCGCCATGGTGTTTGTGGTCCACTCTGTACCGCCTCCGCCGGTCAGCAGCAGGGCGGCGCATGCGCGGGATGGGCTAGAAATCTGCTGCATGTAGTTCCGGGAAATGCTGAACCGCCGGTATTTATCCAGGTGTTGGCAGTTTTAATTAGTCTAATTTTCAGGTGAGGTCAGGAATTTCGCGGTATGAGTCGGACGTGCTGCGAGTTGAAGGCGGCGTGATGCGTGAGTGTTCTTGTGACGCATGCTATTTCAGTCCGGCATGCTGTCTGGGATGTCTGGGGCGTGTGGTCAGGTCTTGCTGGGCTGTGTGAACGGGGATGGGGAGTCACACTGCGGGAGAAGACGAGAATATGATCCTTGACTTGCTGCAGCCATGAAGGAATCTGACACCTTGACCTCCTTCACCTCTTGTTTTGTTTTGTCTTTTTCTTTTCCTCGTTTCTGTTGTTTTGCTTTTATCTATTTTGCTTTTACCTTTTGTTCTTCGTAAATTGTAACATTTCAAAATATACTTTTCTTTTGTTTAGAACTAGATTTATTAGTTTTTATGTACGAGTATATATTTCCTTTTTACATATTCTATCCTATTTTACATATATTTTTTAACATTCTTATTAGAATTCAGGACTATTTGATTTGTAGCGCTGTATGACCACGTTGTTGCAGTTAAAAATAATTAAACAATCAACCAGTCAATCAGATTTTCAGACCTTCACTCTTCCTTTTAGTCGTCGTGTAAAAAAAAAAAAAAAAAAAAAAAAAAAAACTAGCCAAGGCATGAAGCACCTCACCCTACAGCCGAGCGAGGCCCACCACGCCGCATCACAAGCACAGGTGAGAACAAGACAATAACAACAACAAAAGTCTGCCACGGAGCACTGAGAGGCGGCGGCGGAATCTTTACGTCCCTGTGTTGGGATGTGTACATACGTGGGTGTGACTTCAGAATTAACGTGCGTCGCTCATAACGTAGTGCTGGGGAGGAGGAGGAGGAGGAGGAGGAGGAGGAGGAGGAGGAGATGCCTGTATCCCCCTCCCTCCTCTTCTCCTCCCGTGCCTCCACCAGCTGACTCCCACAAAGGCTTCTAACACAGGCACAAAGGAACGCTCTTACCTATGGGCTCTTTTCCCTTTATTGTCTAAACTATCACCGGTTTCCTCCAAGTCTTTTCTCCTCCGCTCTTGCTCGCTGGGTCACTCCTCCTCCTCCTCCTCCTCCTCTTACTCGTGGTCCTTTTCATCAACATGACATCCCTTCCTATACTCTCGATGCCCCTTCTCCCATGTCTCACGTCGCCTCGGTGGAAAGTAGCACTGTCGAGACACACACACGCACACGCACACGCACACACACACACACACACACACACACACACACACACACACACCCAAGCGACCACCTTCCTTCGGGGTGTTCCCCTTGAAGAGCCGAGCCGCGGGGGACCAGGGAAAGTGGGGAGGGACGGTGGAGAATAACAAGAGGAAGAAGGATGGAGGGAGAGAGGGAAGGAGGGAGGGAGGAGGAGGAGGAGGAGGAAGAGAAGGAGGAGGAGGAGGTGGGAAGCGGGGTAAGAGGATATCGTTAAAGAAAAAAGTAGAGAGAGAGAGAGAGAGAGAGAGAGAGAGAGAGAGAGAGAGAGAGAGAGAGAGAGAGAGAGAGAGAGAGAGAGAGAGAGAGAGAGAGAGAGAGAGAGAGAGAGAGAGAGAGAGAGAGAGAGAGAGAGATATGAAGGTTAAAACGACGGATGATGATGAACAAAGATGATAAAGAAGAGGAAGAGGAAAGATAAAGAGAAGGTAAGTGGATAGTGTAATGCAGAGAGAGAGAGAGAGAGAGAGAGAGAGAGAGAGAGAGAGAGAGAGAGAGAGAGAGAGAGAGAGAGAGAGAGAGAGAGAGAGAGAGAGAGAGAGAGAGAGAGAGAGAGAGAGAGAGAATGCAGGAGTATATAATGTATGTAGGTGTTTCCTCTCAAGACACCCTTACCACACACACACACACACACACACACACACACACACACACACACACACACTGGAACACCCTTGGGATGCATAGATGAGGGAAGAGTAGGGGCGGAGAAGGGAAAGGGAGGAGGTGGGAGAGGTTGGGAAAGGAAAGGAAAGGAAGAAGGGGTGAAAAAGAATGGTTGGAGAGGGAAGGAGGAAGAAAGGAAAGAAAGAGGCGAAGGGAGAGGGAGGCGAGGAAGTATGAGAGAGATGAGAGAGAGAGAGAGAGAGAGAGAGAGAGAGAGAGGAGAGAAGAGAGAGAGGGAGAGAGAGAGAGAGAGAGAGAGAGAGAGAGAGAGAGAGAGAGAGAGAGAGAGAGAGAGAGAGAGAGAGAGGTGGGGGAGGGAGGAAAGAAAGAGTAGAGTGGATGGAAAGGGGAAAGATGAAGAAGAAAGGTAATGAAGACTTGGACAGATGATAAAAATGAAGAAAAAGAGAGAAAAGAACGAAAAAATGGAGAGAAAAAAATAAAGAGCAGGAGAGATGAAGATAATATAGTAAAGGAGAAGAGGGCATAATGGATATTGTGGTCGGAAAGAAAAGAAAAAGAGAGAAAAAAGGTAAAAAAAAAAAGAAAAAAAGGGAGAGAGCTAGAGAGGGGAGAGGGGAAGGAGGGGAAAACACGGGTAGATGGATGGCTTCTGATTGTAAAGAAACGAAAGGAGTTCCTGCCATAATGAGAAACAATCCCATTAAGGTAGAATAATTCGAGGCTGCTGTGGTGTGTCGGTTCCCACTAATTTTCCTTCCCTCGTGATGTCTCTGACTAATTCTTTGTGTGTCAAGATATCGTTCAGGTTTCTTGATACTAAATGATAACGACGATAAAACTAACTCTAAAGAGGGAGGAAAATAAAGCTGTCTAAGTTTTTCTTTTTGTATGTCAAGGGAGGAAAAAAAGGTTATCATACAGGTTTCTTCATGCTAAATGGTACTGACGATTATAAGAAAGCTAACTGCAAAGACGAAGAAGAATGAAGTTATGTACTCGTATCTCCAGTAATTCTTTGTGTGTCAAGATATCACACAGAGTTCTTATAACTAGAACGATGATAATAACGATGATAAAAGAATCTGCGCTATGTCTCTCCAGCTAATTTTGTGTATCACGTTATCATCTACGCTTTATAAGGTTATACAAAAATAAAACTATAAAAGTATAATTGTAGTATAATTCTATTCAGGGTGGAATGCTCTTCTACTCGTAGACAGGGTGGAATCAAAAGCTTTTCGTCTCATCAACTCCTCTCCTCTAACTGACTGTCTTCAGCCTCTCTCTCATCGCCGCAATGTTGCATCTCTACCTGTCTTCTACCGCTATTTTCATGCTAACTGCTCTTCTGATCTTGTTAACTGCACGCCTCCCCTCCTCACGCGGCCTCGCTGCACAAGACTTTCTTCTTTCTCTCACCCCTATTCTGTCCACCTCTCTAACGCAAGAGTTACCAGTATTCTCAATCATTCATCCCTTTCTCTGGTTAACTCTGGAACTCCCTGCCTGCTTCTGTATTTCCACCTTGCTATGACTTGAATTTCTTCAAGAGGGAGGTTTCAAGACACTTATCCTTCAATTTTTGACTACTGCTTTGGGACTGGTATTTCAGTGGGCATTTATTTTTTATTGGATTTTTGTTGCCCTTGGCCAGTGTCCCTCCTACATAAAAAAAAAAATGAGGAAAACGAGAGGAGATCGTCCGTCTTACTTATGTTTGTTTGTTTTGTTAAATTACCGTAACAATCGAGGCTAAGTAGCAAAGATAACACAAGTGATGGAAAAAAACAAAAAAACTGTTGAGAGGAGAAATATTAAAGACACCTTGAAGTACCTTGAAATAAGTTATGCTGAAGAATACAGTGTGTGGAGTACACTTATTTTTATAATAGCATTTCAAAATAAAGAAAACGAAAAAAAGAAAAGGAACTCTGTAAAGTGTCTTCCATTCATTAGCCGTTGTAGGAACATTATAAATTACTCACCGAAGAACTATAAAAAATATCCATGAAAATCAACCATTTCGCTCAAAGATACCATGATGTATGAACAACTGACCATTTCTAAGAGGAAGATAATGAAAAAAAAAAAAAAAAAAAAAGAAAATCGAGTAAGAGTAATGGAGATGATCAAACTTGTAATATAACCGGGAGAAAGAATCATCTTACACACACACACACACACACACACACACACACACACACACACACACACACACACACACACACACACACACACGGCATAAGTGTCGTCCGCCGCGATACTATGACAAAATAATATGAAGGAGGAAGGAGGAAGGTAACAGTGAATTGTATAATGGCCTGAAGCAAGGAAAAGGAAGAAGGTACTGAGATAACAGAAATGAAAGGCATAAGTATGTACGAGGTTGTGAGAGAGAGAGAGAGAGAGAGAGAGAGAGAGAGAGAGAGAGAGAGAGAGAGAGAGAGAGAGAGAGAGAGAGAGAGAGAGAGAGAGAGAGAGAGAGAGAGAGAGAGAGAGAGAGAGAGAGAGAGAGAGAGAGAGAGAGAGAGAGAGAGAGAGAGAGAGAGAGAGAGAGAGATGAAGAGTTAAGTGCGTGTAGGAGGACGACATCTTGGAAGGCTCTAAGGTAAGATAATAATGATGATGAGGAGAAAGAGGAGGAGGAGGAGGAGGAGGAGGAGGAGGAGGAGGAGGAGGAAGAGGAGGAGGAGGAGGAGGAGGAGGAGGAGGAGGAGGAGGAGGAGGAAGGAGGAAGAGGACAAGGAAGAAGAGAGAGGAGGGAAGTGGAGAGATCTGAATGGTGGTTAGAACAATTGAAGTGGTATAAAAAGGCTAAAAATACGAGAGAGAGAGAGAGAGAGAGAGAGAGAGAGAGAGAGAGAGAGAGAGAGAGAGAGAGAGAGAGAGAGAGAGAGAGAGAGAGAGATATCGTGGTGTGACGTCAGAGATTCAGGAAAATTGTATGAACACTCACAAAGGCTAAATTTTCATCAGTAGAGGAAATGAGAACCCTTGATTGCTTAGGCTTAGGTGGGAGGTAACCGGTGGATCAGAGACCGCGGCTCCTCCCTCGTGTAGGACTCGTATAGTAGTGGTAGTAATGGTGGTGGTGGTGGTGGTGGTGGTAGTCGTGGTGATAGTGGTAGTCGTGGTGATAGTGGTAGAGGCTGTGTTTGGCCGAGCATTAATAGCTGGGGTCGTGCAGATAAATGTTGATGGTGAGGTGAAATGCAGTGTGTTAGTTTGCTAGCGCTGGGTGTGTGTGTGGCTGGTGTCTAGTGATGTTGTAGTGCTTCCATGGGAGGTGTACCAGTAACGGCGTCCTTTACTTATGAACTGTATGGCTTAGGTGTTGTTACTTGTAGGGAGTTAGCCATGTAGTTGTTGTAGGTGAGTGATGTGTGCGAATGTTACTTCTTTCACGGAGGTGGCTGTGTTGTATAGTAATGGGAGGATTGTAAACAGGCCCGTATTCTGAATGCGCCGCATCTCCACTACTTTCAAAAGGCTCTAGTTGAAGTTACACTGTTTTTTTATGGAGTTTCTATGAATCTAGTAACAGATTAACAAAATTTATATGTTATTAACAGGAGAAACACTCGTGAGAACCCGGATAGTAATCTCCGTGGCCTTTGAAAATACCCGTGGTGAGACAGCAAAACGCTTCATACTACTGGGTGTTGAATGCCAGGGCTGCTGTGGATGTACCTTGCAGGGAAGTAGGTAGCTGCGTTGCATATCAATGATGTGTTTCAGAGTGGTAGGCTAGAGTAGTTTTAAGTATTGGGTGATGGATAGGCGTCGTGTGTCAGTGCTGTTGTAGAGAGGTGCAGTAAAATGTCAGAGTCAGTGGTGTGTACTGGTATGAAGCACAAGCGTAGAGTGGTGGAGAAGGGGCGGTAGGTTGGTGTTGTGTGTCAGGGTACAGGATGGCGGTGCGTAGGGCTGTAGTATAGGGCTATTATGCCTAGCAGCGGATGGGTGAAGTTGACAAGAGGTGTCAGATAAGAAACCTTTACACGAAAATGGTTGAGAGAGAGAGAGAGAGAGAGAGAGAGAGAGAGAGAGAGAGAGAGAGAGAGAGAGAGAGAGAGAGAGAGAGAGAGAGAGAGAGAGAGAGAGAGAGAGAGAGAGAGAGAGAGAGAGAGCAAGGGCAGAGTCTGACTGGCAAAAGGTATACACAAAGTTTCGAGGAGTAATGAGTCAGTATGAAAGTTGGAGGCAAGTTTGGAGCAGACTCGCCCGACCTGAGCTGGTGCAGGTCAACTAGAGGCACACTTTGGGCGCCAGAGGTCTTGCCCGCACAATGACATCGCCCTCACCTAACTTAACCTCACTTAACCTAAAATAACATAACCTTACCAAACCTACCCTGACTTGACCTAACCTAACCTCATCTAACCAAATCAAACTTAACCTAACCTAACGTAAATTAACCTTGCCTAAATTAACACAATTTAACTTATTTTATCTTTACTTAACATAACATAACCTACCCTAAGCTAACTTAACCCAACTTGATCTAACCTAACCTAACCTAACATGACCAAGCGAGACAGCATCGCGGAAGGATAGACAAGCCATGATATATATTAGCTTATTTATCTTTGCTGCGCATCTTGTTTTTGTCTCGCATTCATTAACGCTATTTGCTGCGTCTGTAAAGGATTCATCATTTTTAAAGTCTAGTTTGCTCAATGTCTAAAATTAGTGTTACACTCGTGGTAATGTGCTAATTATCTTATGCATTTCAAGATGATAAAATGACTGGTTCTTTTTTTGGCATATAACCTGCATCTTGTTGTTGTTGTTGTTGTTGTTGTTGTTGTTGTTGTTGCTGTTGTTGTTCTTACTGTTGTTGATATTATTATTATTATCTCATAAGAACACAAAAGTTTTACGAATATAATTGAATTTCTGTATTTGTTGGGTGTGTGACTGATTAGTGCAAGGTTCCCTTAGTATTTTTTTTTTTTATTATAGAAAACCTCTGGCTATTTTCCTTGTCGTAAATGTTTTATTATGATTACAACAATTTTATACGTTTCCCAAGTTTTCCTTGTCAAACAAGAATGCCGGGAATTGAAAAAGAAAACATGCATAAGTTATATGAGTGTGTGTGTGTGTGTGTGTGTGTGTGTGTGTGTGTGTGTGTGTGTGTGTGTGTGTGTGTGTGTGTGTGTGTGTGTGTGTGTGTGTGTGTGTGTGTGTGTGTGTGTGTGTGTGTGTGTGTGTGTGTGTGTAGAGTGGTAGTTCTCGCGCAGCGGCGGCGCTGTATCCTTTGCTTTGGTCCCTTCCTTCGATGCACGGCAGAGAAGTAACGTGGAGCAGCCATGTGGGTTACGCCCTGCGATCGTTCCTTGCTACCACTCGTAATCGACAGCACGTCTGATTGGGTAAGAAATGGAGCACGGGTCGAGTGGCCTTGAAGCGCGGGACAAGTATTAACTCAAAAGGCAGCAGGAAAGAGTTTCTTCTAATCATTATTTCTGTCGCTGGTCTGGCTCTGCCCACTCGTCTGTCTTGGTCGAAAAAAAAAAAGACATGAACTGTTATTTGCTTGTTATGTGAAGCATAGCGTGAATGTACCGTAATAGAAGAATCTTGTAAAGGTCAACTTGCTATGCCTTGAAAAAAATAACCGGGAGAAGCAGTCACCGCTATCTTGTACGAGCAAGGCAGGCTCGAGCCGGCTGTGTTGTCCTCGGCGTGGTAATGGTCGCGTGCCGCTGCCTGGCATTGTCCTCCTGGTGCTGATGTGACGTCTTAGCAAGATATCTGGAGGCTAATTGCCTCGCCTTTCTGTTATCGCGGCGGTGTTCGGCGGCCGCAGAGAGACACGTGCGGGCTTCTTTAACACGCTAATTAAACTGCCGATTTGTGGCGCGCTGAATAAAACAACACTACGCTAGTTTTTCTCTTGTTCTTATTAGTTGCTGTTATCTCTACGGCTTACAAGCTGGAGACTTTTACAAATACCATTTTGCACAATCTATTGTGCCTGGATATTTTAGATTTTATAGCACCTACTGAAAAATATATCTACATGTGTGTGTGTGTGTGTGTGTGTGTGTGTGTGTGTGTGTGTGTGTGTGTGTGTGTGTGTGTGTGGCGACCAACCTTGTCCTCGGCCAGCATGAGCTGCGGGGCGGGGTTGTCCGGCACTTCGGGTGTTTGGACTTAATTGAAGATTCAGGTTCTGGTGGGCTGTGTGTATGGATGTGTGCGTGCAGGAAAGGACGTGTCTCTTTGTAGTGGCCTGGGTGGCGATCGTGGGCCAAGTGGCGACGGAGGCGAGAACAGATAAAATGGTGAGGTGGCGAAGGGAAATTATTGCGAGGCAGATAAATTACTGTTTTTGATCAGTCTGCTAGCCTCCCCACCTCTCTTCTCTGCAATATTGTTCCTTCCAAACCTGCCTTGATTAATTAACCTTACCTGGTGTCAGGTGGTCAACATTCACCAGAACGGCAAGGTACGGAAAAAAAAAAATTAAGAACAAAATCTAATCTCTAGATTGTGAAATTCATCAGAACAGAGAAGTGAAGTGAGACTTACACGTACACCCTGAAAATTACTAAAGATGTTTTACATCGAGAGGTTTGTTTCACACACACACACACACACACACACACACACACACACACACATACAAAAAAAAAAAAAGAAAAAAAGAAAAAAAGTATGCACCCTTCAAAAAGCAAGGGGGTAAAAATGTTTAATGAATACAAGTTACTCATGAATAAAGATTATACGTTAATCTTGATAGGTGGGTACCTGGCGGCACGAGATGAACAGCTAAGGTCAGACGAGATCATGGGACACTGGATAAACATATTGCCTGAGTGGTGATGGCGGCCTGAAGTCAGTCATCTGGAGGAAGGAAAGTGTGAAAGACTGAGGAGGCGGACAGTGAGAGCGAGAGTAACTACGTATAAGACTGTGAAATATATAAGACAAGGACGACAAAAACCAGAAGACAGACAAAGGATAAAGTAGAGATAAGGTTGATAAGACCTTAAATAATGCGGGACAGAAATAATTAAAAAGATGATGATGTGAAGTGTATAAAACAAAGACGAAAGAAAGCCAACAGTAAACATGAATAAAGAATTTCACACAGGTAGAGAAAGCCTTTGATAATGAGAGAAAGGAAACATTAAGAAGATGATGGCGTGCACTGTACATATAAGACAGAGAGGAAAGAAAGCCAACAGTAAACAGGGATAAAAGATTAACACGGGGAAAGACGGACTTCGACAATGTGAGAGGGAAGAAAGAAGCAAAGATGAGGGGTGGAGGCTGGCGGGGGAAGAGAGAGGTGGGGGAAGGGCACGAGAGTACGCCACCGACAGAGGATTACATTCGAGGGAAAGGACAGAGAAGGGGACAAAGGAGAACAGCCGGACAGGGAGATTAAGAGACGTAGGAGAGAGAGAGAGAGAGAGAGAGAGAGAGAGAGAGAGAGAGAGAGAGAGAGAGAGAGAGAGAGAGAGAGAGAGAGAGAGAGAGAGAGCGCTCGGCGTGATGAAAGTGAGAGTTTTGCGGAGGCAGGTGTTTTGTTTGTGTGTTCCTCCTTCCCCGCCATCTTTTACTTTTCCCTTTTGTGTGTGCGCGTGATTTAGGGAGGTAGGTGTAAACATACGCGCGCGCGCGCGCGCGCGTGTGTGTGTGTGTGTGTGTGTGTGTGTGTGTGTGTGTGTGTGTGTGTGTGTGTGTGTGTGTGTGTGTTTATGTAGGTTCTTAATTTTTGTATATATATTCCTTTGTTTACTTCTGATTGCGATAAGTAAGTACAGTATATATTCCGCATCATTTCCCTCGTCTCCTTCGCCTCCCCCATGCTCCCCTCTCTCTCTCTCTCTCTCTCTCTCTCTCTCTCTCTCTCTCTCTCTCTCTCTTTCTCGGTGTGTGTGTGTGTGTGTGTGTGTGTGTGTGTGTGTGTGTGTGTGTGTGTGTGTGTGTGTGTGTGTGTGTGTGTGTGTGTGTGTGTGTGTGTGTGTGTGTGTGTGTGTGTGTGTGTCTATCTTTCGCTTTCTCTCTCTTCCCCTCTTTTTCACCTCTCCCCTCTCATCCTCATTCGCTCTCTACACATCTACCCTCTTA
>NC_087158.1:17342039-17392039 GCF_035594125.1 Scylla paramamosain
AAAAAAAAATGTATGTAATAATGATTCCTGAATGCCTTTGTTTCAACTTCCTCTTCACTTTCCCACAACAAAAATAATGACACAAAATGCGATTTCAACTAATTCATTAACCAGCTAACTAAAGTGCGGTGAATATTCATGGCAAAAAAAAAAAAAATGTTAACGCAACACTACGACTATATGGGCGTGGAATTTGTTTTGTTATTGTACTCTGCTAAACTAACTTTTTGGTGACATAAATTGAGATGAGATTTTGTTTATGAAGTTGACATCGTTCGGGTTTTGGTGTGTGTGCGCGTGTGTAAGAGAGAGAGAGAGAGAGAGAGAGAGAGAGAGAGAGAGAGAGAGAGAGAGAGAGAGAGAGAGAGAGAGAGAGAGAGAGAGAGAGAGAGAGAGAGAGAGAGAGAGAGAGAGAGAGAGAGAGAGAGAGAGAGAGAGAGAGAGAGAGAGAGAGAGAGAGAGAGAGAGAGAGAGAGAGAGTGTGTGTGTGTGTGTGTGTGTGTGTGTGTGTGTGTGTGTGTGTGTGTGTGTGTGTGTGTGTGTGTGTGTGTGTGTGTGTGTGTGTGTGTGTGTGTGTGTGTGTGTGTGTGTGTGTGTGTGTGTGTGTGTGTGTGTGTGTGTGTGTGTGTGTGTGTTTTTGTGTGTGCGCGCGCGCGCGCACGCACACCTAATCAGAGATCATGGAATTTAGTGCCGGAGTGGCCGCAGTTCATGGAAACAGAACTGTGATGGTGTTAAGTTATGCAGATGTGCGATGGAGGGGGCGGGGGGAAGGGAGCCACTTGAGGTAACCCTGTCAGTGTGCGTCGTTGGGGATGATGAACGAGGCTGCAGGTCACGTGTGTCAGGATTGTCATGCAGGCAGTTTTTAGCGATGCATGGCTCGTCCTGCTGCCTGGCTTTATATTCATGCATCAGCCTCACGCTCGTATTGACAAACACTCGTGATATTGCTCGAGTGTAAATGCTGTAAAAATATTGTAGTTTATTTTGATGTGTATCCTGAATTTTTACGCAGGTCTGTGCGTTTTGTGTTTGTTGCATTATCCACGCCAGGGTGATGAGGAACAAGACATGGTCATGTTGAGGCGGGAGTCGTAATGACTCTCCCCAGGACACAAAGTGAGTGTTGTCAGTGTGGTGCGCCAAATTGTGTTGCTGAGCCACAATTGGTATTGAAACACAAGATTTCTTTTTACTTGGAGCTTCCTCCCTCCATGCAGCTTGTTGGCCTGGCTTGCAGCCTGCGGTGCACGCTGCCCCTTACTGTGTTATACTTAAAGGTGATGGCAGGCACTCGTCTGCCTCAGCGGCAGGGCGTGGTGCCCCTGGCGGCCGCTGCTTGCCACAGTATGAGGGGCTCAGTGGGTGCCTGTCAGCCTTTGAGATTCTTTTCTCTTTTCGCACTGAACAATTTTGTGTGTTCAGTGTTCCTTGAAATATCTACGTAATGTTGATTTTTAAGCAGTAATTCAGGGAGACTACGACTATTTTTCCTTCTGGAAAATGGCGTCAGTTAGCTTGAGCAGGCTTCCTTCACGCCGCCTTTCCGGCGATACAGCTCGGCAAGGACGAGAATTACGAAGGGCACGAGTGTGCAGGGTGTGACGGTGAGGGCGAGCTGGGCACAAGCAGGAAATGATTTTTGAGGCAAATAGAACAAACGGGCTATGATTTTGCAATGATTTTTTGTCTATCCATCTCTGCATTCTCTTGTGCTTGTTTGTTAGTGTGCCTTTGAATGTAAACTAACACTCGCTCCCCCGCCTTGATCATCAGTGTGTGTGTGTGTGTGTGTGTGTGTGTGTGTGTGTGTGTGTGTGTGTGTGTGTGTGTGTGTGTGTGTGTGTGTGTGTGTGTGTGTGTGTGTGTGTGTGTGTGTGTGTGTGTGTGTGTGTGTGTGTGTGTGTGTGTGTGTGTGTGTGTGTGTGTTGGCAGAGGTGTTATGAGAATACGAGTGGTGTTGTGGCTTGTGGTTAATGGAGTGCAAATAGAGAGTGAGAGTAGTCGCTGTGTGTGGTGTGGCCGGCAGCGTGTCGTGGGAAGTGATAGTGAAGGTTATGTCATCGTGTGGGTAGCGGCGGAGTGTGGGCGTACTGACAACATGGTGTGTGGGTCAGGAGTGTGGTGGCAGTAAAGTAAAGATGACATGGGGACACTCACCACATTGATGAGCTGAATGAAGGCCAGACCAAACGCCACATCCACATTGTTCGTCATATTCTCCACTGGGCGGATGAGCTTGTTGTAGCCGCGGAAAAGGTCCCTCACCAGTCTCTCCTCATCCTCGCTACACAGCCCTGTGGAAGTCGAGACAGAAGGATGAGTCAAGGGGCGTCCACGCTTACAAACACGTTGGTTGTAAATGAGGAAAAAACATTAGGGCTTATTCAGTGTGTTGGGTCTGTGCAGTGTGGACACAGGCGTGAAGGCCATGCCGAGGTATAATCTGAAATATGATGTGAGATAATGCTAGTTATGGCTGTTAGAATTAAGCACAGTCAGGTGGGAATAGGAGACGCGTGCTGAGGAACTAGTGGAGTTCTGGAGCGGAGGACGAAATTTGCAGTTTGGAGGTTGCATGAGGTGTCCTGAGAGGAGTATCATGTTGAAGTGGGCCGCCTCAAGGCACACTCAACCTCGGGGATGGTGGGGAGCATCATACACCTGACCCCCTCCCGTTCATTACAACATTCTTGCACCCTACCCTCCCCTCCTCTCCACCGGCGCCTCTCCCCTACCTCTCCCAGCCCATCAGTCCTCCCCGCTGCTTCCGTCCCTCTCCGCTCTTCTGTGTAATTGAATTCCTGCGAGGAAGATTTGACGTCATTACCACCTGTCAAAATGGTAAAATTTTGTTAGCTTGAAATTGAGTTGAGAACACGGCAATGCTAATGAGTCAGTGTTTATATGTAGCTGGAAAACTCTCAGTCAGGGACGATACCAGCTCGCCAGGTTTACACAGCGAATATTAATGTTAATCTTATCCTCGCGTGGCATAAACCTTGCGACGGAGTAAGAATTTATCACAGAATTACGAGGACTGGATGTTACTAGTGTTATCATCGCTATTATTGTCCTCCTCTTCCGCCTCCTCCTCCTCCTCCTCCTTCCCCTCATCAACATCATCATCATCATCATCATCATCATCATCATCATCGTCACGCTTTGCTCAACCACATAATTACATGGACTTAAATGGGTGATTTGTTAGAAGTGGTATGAAAATAAATAAATAAACAAATAAAGCATACTCTATAACAAGAGCGATAAAAATACACACCCATTCATTTGACATTCCATAGTTCCTCACGTACAGTAACAAACACCTCTACATTACAGAATTCACACAACAACAACCTCAAGACAAAACCAGCTTCGGTACTATTACGAAAAAAAGTACTGGCGGCAGCGTGGATTTCTTTTTTTTTTTTTTATTTATTGGTGATGAAGACTCGTGGGAATTGCTTTGCTTTAATTGAGAAACCTGTTAATGAAGAGCCGTGAGGAGGGTTGAGCGCGCTGAGGCCAATACAACGTGGCTCTCAAGACCTCATTCTGAAACACTTCTGCGCTGCACCACCATTGCTTTCAAAAGGCTCTATGTAGTTGAATTTACACAGCTTTTTAAAGATGTTTTTATGGTTCTAGTGACAGATTAACAAGATTGCCACATTAATGATAGGAAAAAAAAACACTCTTGAGAATCAGATTAATCATCTCTGGCCTTTGTAAGTAGTCGTGGTGGGAGAGCAAAGGGTTTCTGAATACGTGGCTCTAACTTTGAAGGAAACCAGCGGGATGAGTCCGTACGGTGGCTGCGGGACTCTTCCTTACGTGGGGCGAGGCAGGGGTCCCTATTGCCCAAACGATGCCGCGGGTGTGTATTGGCTCTGGTTAAGGATCTTGACTGTAGCTCAGGTCTTACTGGAACGTCTTTACCAGCCTGCATTTTCTCACCTACTTTTTCTTTTACTTGTGAACTCTGGGGAAGACTAAGACTGCCTGGCTGCCTTTCTCCTCCTCAAGAAGAAGAAGAAGAAGAAGAAGAAGAAGAAGAAGAAGAAGAAGAAGAAGAAGAAGAAGAAGAAGAAGAAGAAGAAGAAGAAGAAGAAGAAGAAGAAGAAGAAGAAGAAGAAGAAGAAGAAGAAGAAGAAGAAGAAGAAGAAGAAGAAGAAGAAGAAGAAGAAGAAGAAGAAGAAGAAGAAGAAGAAGAAGAAGAAGAAGAAGAAGAAGAAGAAGAAGAAGAAGAAGAAGAAGAAGAAGAAGAAGAAGAAGAAGAAGAAGAAGAAGAAGAAGAAGAAGAAGAAGAAGAAGAAGAAGAAGAAGAAGAAGAAGAAGAAGAAGAAGAAGAAGAAGAAGAAGAAGAAGAAGAAGAAGAAGAAGAAGAAGAAGAAGAAGAAGAAGAAGAAGAAGAAGAAGAAAACTAATTGCCTAAGAATTAAAGTGAGTTTACATACCAGGAGACGTGTGCGTGGGGGTCTTATTTCAATTGGAAGAGTAGAACAGGTCAAGATAGTAACGTCATCTACGGTAAATTTATCTATATTCTACGTTTCTGTCAAAATGTGTAATGAAGATGCTGTGAAAGTCTTCACTTGTTATGCTGTCTTTTGAATTTTACATTTCTGAAACTAACGTTGATGAAACATTACACATTTTTCCTCGCTAATGTATTTGTGAAAAAAATCTGTTACCTTCCAACTGACAGTTATGATAATCTCTTGTTATGATAACGGACAGGTTAATAAAGTACAGCCAGACTCACGGTTCCACAGAATGTACATTAGTTTAGCTTGCAATCATATTAGTGTCATTTGCACCTGTGGACACTGCGCGATGATGGGGGAGGAAATTATAAAATATGAATAGGTCGTGAATCAGCTGTCGTCACTTGCATTACGGAAGACAGCTGCTCCGGATATTGAGGTCTGGATCACAAAAAATTGAGACTTTCATTGGGATTAATTTCAAAGACCACAGAGATAATTCATCGTGTTCCAGTTCGGACGCAGCCCAGCGCAGCGTTCCAGGCCATTCTTTATTTAATATACTCCAGGCTTCTACATCGCGTATCCCTTCACCTTGGGAACACTTGGACGACTACAGTTGTTCAACAAGCACAATTGCCTTCCAGTGGATGTTCTTTTTTCCTTGATGGTGTATAATCCTTATTAAACTTCCATTAAAAACCACAATGAAATATACTAGAGCCTGTTAAAGTCGTCGAGATGAGGTGCTAAAACTTTGGGAATGCGCTTGCGAACAGCTGCTGAGGGATGCAGTTTGACAGTGTAAACAACGACTGAGTCAAAGAAATCTGAGGAAAGCGGTATGTTGCAGTGGGTAGAACGGAAGTTATTTCAGAGGCGTGGTAATATGGAAAGATTGAGAGGGAGAGAACCTGGTTGAAAGAATGTAGAGGTGTGAAGCAGAGGACAAAAGGTCGAGGGGAAGAGGGAAAGACCAAACAAAGAATGAAGTTATGGTTGGGAGGGCTTAAGCATCTAGGAGGGTGACAAGTGTTTGTGGGGCAGAGTGAGTGAGGGCGAGGTGGTTTACAAAGGCACGACGCGCCGCTGTGATTCGGAACCTTGGGTAAACCATTCTGGATAAATCAGTTTTTTTGTAAACCATCTTGGGTAAACCACCGAGAAAATTTAAGGGGTCTGGTTACTGAAAAGTTTTAGTTTGTGATACATTATATGAAATATATATATATATATATATATATATATATATATATATATATATATATATATATATATATATATATATATATATATATATATATATATATATAAATATCGATGCATACGGGTATAAGTGTGTATTCAAAATGTTATTATATATTTGTAGAGAAAATATAAAGATAGCAAAGCAGGAAAAAAAAAATAGCCCGAGTTGAAGGCAAGATGCGGCAGTGTAAGCTGCGTACGGGAATCATTGTCTGTGTAATATTTCACTTCAACTGGTGTTTCAGTTTCTTTCATTCGAATCGTTACTTTTATCCCGCTAAGCTGGCCACCTTTGTTTTGCTTCCTTCCCAGCTGCCTTATGCAGCATGTGGCAGAGGCGAGTGGTAATATATAATTCTTAAGAAGCTTTATAGTATTTGCTTTACATGACTAAAGTAGAGTCTAAAATCAAGAACGTATGCCTTTAATATAGCGAACACCTCTACTGATACTACACATATACTTAGGCATTTACTTTACACACATACTTTACATAAAAACAGTAACCATCTTTATGAAACAAAAAATGTAAAAAAAACAAAAAATTGTATGCCTGAACGACTATGATAACACAACACCTAACACACCACTGAAATAGGTGAAACATCAAATTATTGTTGACTGTTAAAAAGTCAATCTGATGAGTATTACAAGTACTGAGGACCAGTGTGAGTACCAGCATCCTGCAATAGTTGTAGCGGAGAAGAAAATGAACAAGAGCGATCGACGTTCAGTGGGTCTGCACAAGACTCTATTTATATTCTTTTATATCAACTGAAATGTCCGTGTGTGTGTGTGTGTGTGTGTGTGTGTGTGTGTGTGTGTGTGTGTGTGTGTGTGTGTGTGTGTGTGTGTGTGTGTGTGTGTGTGTGTGTGTGTGTGTGTGTGTGTGTAATAATTTCAATTCTTATGGTAGAACACTCCATTTTATATACTTCAAAGGTCCAGTAGAAGTCTCAGTCATATATGTGGCGTAGAATGTAGATCGTTTGCCTAAGTTAGCCACAAGTCACGAATTAGTGTCATATTATTGTCATCGAACAAAGAATTCTTTTTTGTTACGCTCGATCCTTTCTTGTAAGACATATGGATTATAATAAGCTGAAGGAAGCTAAAGTGTAAATTCTATGTATAATAATAAATGACTGGGGAATGCAAATTATACGTGTAAAAGCGACTAGAGAAGTTAAAATTTCGAGTATTGTATATTAAACGTGACACCGGACCATAGATCAGTGAAGCACCTTCTGAAACCACACACTTATTGTTCACTCAGGTCACCCACCACGCATCGCCTGCCCCTGTCTGGTCTGCCGCCTCGAGTCCTGGGAGATGAAATGTTAGTAAGATGAATGAGCAACCGCAAAAGTTGACCAACATCCGAGGGCAAAAGTTCCCTCCATTATGAACTCTCCACGGCAAGGCAAGTCTTGGTGCTTTAATTTCCCACTGCCAAGATAAAGCATTTTTGTCCTTATGTTATATACTTCTGTGTCCGTCTTTGTCATTCTCACAGACCAGTGACGCCACAGTGATGTGCCAAGGGGTGTGAAGTATGCCCTTTTACCCTTTCAAGAGCTACCATGCGAGTAAAAGGAGAGAGAGAGAGAGAGAGAGAGAGAGAGAGAGAGAGAGAGAGAGAGAGAGAGAGAGAGAGAGAGAGAGAGAGAGAGAGAGAGAGAGAGAGAGAGAGAGAGAGAGAGAGAGAGAGAGAGAGAGAGAGAGAGAGAGAGAGAGACGGGGATGGGGGAGTTACAAGGTATCTAAAACACGTACAGCGTAATGGGAAAAAAGTACGGGAGATCAAGCCTCTATCTACTATTTCATCTCAGAGGAGCCACAAATTCCCACCCATCCCTACTCATCCCCCCCTCTCTCTCTCTCTCTCTCTCTCTCTCTCTCTCTCTCTCTCTCTCTCTCTCTCTCTCTCTCTCTCTCTCTCTCTGCTTTCCTTGGCACGGGTGTGGACTCTACGTACCCTCACTTCCTGCTCCCCGCGACATGACCAAGGAACCGCTCTCTCTCTCTCTCTCTCTCTCTCTCTCCTCTCTCTCTCTCTCTCTCTCTCTCTCTCTCTCTCTCTATATTTCATCATATTGCTTAAGATATCTGCGTTCTTTCAGTATACTATTACAATAATTCCTTCTCCATTTTGTCTCCTTCCTCTTCTCTTCTTCCTCCTCCTTCTGTTGTATCCTCCTTTCTCTCACCATCAATCTCGATCTTCTCTGCTGTTTTCATTTTCCCTCATTTATTGCATCCTCACTTTTATAGACACTCTAATTCCTTACATGGGTTAAGCACTTCTATTATTTTCCTTAAGTAGCCTGTTGTGCCTTTGTTTCCTTTCGTGTGCCTCACTGAAATCTCGTCTTAAACATTCAACATTCCCTTTGTTGCTGTCTCTCCTTCCCGAGCATTACATTTGTCAGACAGCGTGTGTGAGTGTTGTGATGTGATACTTGTTCATTCTCTTCTTGTATACCTGCTGCGTTACTCTCAAATTTGGCTCCTATTCTTGGTATACTTTATGGCTGTATTTTCCTCTCAGACAATTGCCTCAGCACGCAGCAGGCCCAGGCTTATCATCGATTTTCTTGGGCAGCTTTCCGTTTCATTTCCATCTTTTCTTTCCATCACTTCATTTTTTGATCTTTGCGTATTGTATTTCTTTTTTTTTTTTATTCTATTACATGGATTTTTCATTGTTTTTCTCACTCACTGTATGTTTGTTCTTCTCTTTATCCTTTTCTCTTCTTTATTTTCCCTTTTCACTCTCACCTCTCCCTTTTTATCTTGGTTATCGTATTCATTCCGTTTTTATCCTACTGTATCGATTTTTCCTCGCTTTTCTCACTCACTGTATGTTTGTTTTCCTCCTTATTCTCTCCTCTCTACTTTATTTTTACCCTCTTCATTCTCTTCATCTTGTGTATCATATGTATTTAATTTTCCCTTACTATATCGATTTTTTCTTTCCTTATCTCACTCAGTGTATGTTTGTTTCCCTCTTTATCCTCTACTCTCTTCTTAATAATCTTTTTCCTTTTAACTCTCATCTCTCCTCTTCATTCTCTTCACCTCGCCTTCCCCCTTTCCATCCTCTTCTTTTCCTCTTTCTACTTTCCGCTTCATTCTCATCCTATTTGAGCTCTCTTGTCTTCTATTTTACTCCTTTTCACTCTCGACTCACTTTTTTTTAATAATTTCCTTACTTTGTTTATATATATATATATATATATATATATATATATATATATATATATATATATATATATATATATATATATATATATATATATATATTTTTTTTTTATTTTCTCACTTTATCGATTTGTTCTGTTCCTTATGTTCATTCATCTTAACATGCTCTTTTCTTGTCTTTCTCTTCCATATTCTCTTCCTCCTCTTATATTCTCAATTTTTTATTCCCTCTAACATACAGGTCTTCCCTTTTTCCTTCCCTTCGCATCCACTGAATGTTAATTAAACGTTCTATCCTCTCTCTCTCTCTCTCTCTCTCTCTCTCTCTCTCTCTCTCTCTCTCTGGAAAGTCTCTTTGATCGCACTAGCTAAGGTTAAGTCTGTTGATCCCGCCACCGTGTCACTCTCTCTCGGGATAATCGTACCGTCAGCCGCCACTCATAAGCGCCAAGTGATAGCCTCGTAATTCGCGCTATAATGGAGCTGCGCATCGTCTCATGACTGCGCAGGGGAGTAATGATGTCACGCCGCCGAAGACAAATTGGCAGGCGCACTCACGGGTTATCAGGGCTGCCTTGATGCGGCTCTGCTTTCCAAAGTCTTTGTCCAGACTCTTAACGTATGTCTGTCTGCGTCTCTTTACGTCCAGCCAAGTGCCTCTGTATGTCTAATTATTCGTATTTTTTCTCTCTCTTTGTTTTGTCTGCCTGGCTTGACGAGGCTGTGCTTTTTCGAGCTCTCTTTTGTTTAGCTTCGTAATGTATGTCTGTCTCGCTCTTTGTTCTTCTTTGTCTCTGAATGTGTCTATGTCTACGAGTCTCTTTTGCATGTCTTTTGCCAGTCTGGTTCTCTATCACACTGTATCTATGTCTGTCTATGACTCGTGGCACAATTACAGTCTTCCTCACCAGCCGCCTCGATGGGATGCAGTGCAATATTGTATGACGTGGTGTGTGTACTGTTATGTGTCTGTCTATCTGTTTATCATTCCAGCTGTTTGTCTATTTCTCTGTCTGCTCTCTGTCAGTGTTGCTTGTCTATCTGTCTATGTATTTATTTACGTGTCTGAATCTCTCTCTCTCTCTCTCTCTCTCTCTCTCTCTCTCTCTCTCTCTCTCTCTCTCTCTCTCTCTCTCTCTCTCTCTCTATATATATATATATATATGCCTATTACCTATTCATCTATCTATCTGCCCATCCATCTATATTTATCTGTCAGTGGCAGCTCGTAAAGTGTTGCTTTTCTTTCGTAAATTTATGATGATTGTGATGAATGCGGTTTGTTACTCAATGATAATAATAATAATAATAATAATAATAATAATAATAATAATAATAATAATAATAATAATAATAATAATAGTAATAATAATAATAATAATAATAATAATAATAATAATAATAATAATAATAATAAACGGCTTATTAATATGGCAGCTGTTACACGGAAATCATACAATGGGTTTGGGAGAAGCTTAACACTAAAACTAAGGTTAATCTAGACTCCCGAGGGAGGAACTAACTGTTAATGGCTCGCACCATGGTGGGAACCGCGCTGAGGTGGTATCGGTCCGTGAGCTGAGCTTATCAAGTTATGGTGTCGCGTGTAATAATAATAATAATAATAAACGGTTTATTATTTAGGCAGTTGACAAACTGAAAATGTACATAGGGGATGGGGAAAAACTTAACATTAATCCTAACGGTAAGACTAATCTAGGAGGGAAATACTATTGATTGATGGCTCGCACCATGGTGGGAATCGCACTGAGTCTGTACCGGTCCGTGCGCGGCGCCTTCAGGGGCGTTATTTTGTTGTGGTGTCTGGTGGCACGGACAGGGCGAGGCGCGTCGGGCGGCAGCATGTCTCTGAGACGCGGATGATGCAGTAGTCCCTTCCCAAACTTCTCCAGAGCCTCTCGGTGCCTGGTGGATATTCTGGACAGACTCAGGGTGGTCAGGGCTTCTTCATAGGTGGTGTATGCAGGGCCAAGGATGACCCTGCACGCCCTTTTCTGCACACTCTCTAGCTGTAGCTGTTGAGTGTGTGTGAGGGAGGAGGACCACGCTGGGGAGGCGTACATGAGTTTGGGGAGGATGAAGGTGAGGTACACCCCCTTAACTCATCTGTCGGCGTCCCCAGCGACCTGAGTCTGCGCAGCATGTACAGCCTGTAGGTAGCTGATCTCACGGTGCTGGCGACATGCTGCTTCCAGGTCAGCTGGTCGTCCACCGTGACTCCGAGAAGCTTGGCACATTGGACCACCTGGAGGGGGTGAGGGCCCACTGTGAGCTGGGGAGGGGGCACTGGTACAGAGGAGGTACAGAAATGCATCACCACAGTTTTGCTGTGGTTGATGGTCATCCTGCTCTCCTCTGTCCACGTCTGCAGTCGCTCCAGAATTGCTTGCAGTGGCGAGTAGTCCGGGTTCTTGTTGGAAACTGGGACGCCCACGGTGCAGTCGTCCACATACTTCCAGCGATGGGGGGTGTCGGTGAGGGCGTCGTTGATGAGGAGGAGGAAGCATAGAGGACCCATCTTGGTCCCCTGGGGGACTCCACATGTCAGCTGTTGGAAATTAGAGACAGAGCCCTGATAGCGAACGGCCTGACGTCTCCCTGTGAGGAAGTCGGCTAGCCACGCTATCAGATTAGGAGGGAGACCCAGACTTACTGCCTTGCTGATGACAACAGTGTGATCAACTAGATCAAAGGCTTTTTTGAAGTCGACAAAAGCAACAGCTAGAGAGGTGTTTCGCTTGTCCAGGTGGCTGTGGATGAATTCAAGGAAGCTGGTCAGGTAATGTGAGGTGGAGGTGGCTTTAATATTTCCGAATTGTCTGATATCCACGGTGTTACAAATTTTGGTGTATGCCCAGTCATATACAAAATCTTCACAAATAAGGCTAGGGATGGGGGTGATAGAGACTGGCCTGAGGTCATTGAGTGACTGAGGACTGGAAGTTTTGGGGATGGGAGTGACATAAGATGTCTTCCAGTCCGCGGGGCAAGAGTGTTGGGAGAGTGAGGCGTTTATTATGGAGCATAGCGGTGTTGCTAGCTCTACAGCAAATTCCTTGTAAATTTTTATAGGAAGGTCAGTGGGTGTGGTGGATCTTGGTTTAAATTTAAGTATTCTCTTAAAAACATCCATCGCCTGGACAGTGTGTGGAGGGGAGGGAGCGGGCAGATAGGCAGGAAGCGGAGTGGTGTGGAGGGGAGGAAAGGTTTGACAGATAGCAGCAAAGTGATCGTTCATCTCCTGAGCCGCGAGATTAGCAGGAAGGTGTGAGGTGCAAGGAAGGGATGAAGTGTGTGTGTGTGTGTGTGTGTGTGTGTGTGTGTGGGTGTGTGTGTGTGTGATTTTCATCATCTTATGCAGACCTACTGAGATTGTACGCCAGTACCACCACCGCCACCACCATAACGCTGAACTGGCACCCGAGCCATGATGGCGGTGCAGACAATACTAATGCTTCTCTGACCCAGACCACGATAACGCAGCGCTGAGGGAGTGTTAGCATCGCCCGGAGCACCAGGACACTCCGCTCCTCCACCATCCTCTCCAGCGTACAGACACTTCCGAACTCACACCAAACTGCCGGATTCGATGCCTCCAATTTCTGTTCCTATTCTCAGACTCCACTTTTCTGAGGCTGGTCAAAGCCCGCCCTCCACCTTGCTATTCTCTCTCTCTCTCTCTCTCACACACACACACACACACACACACACACACACACACACACACTTAGAACTATGAGCCGTCGTTAGAGACTATGTACCTTTCGTGTGTGGTCCAAAGAAGACGAAGACGAAGACGAAGAAGAAGAAGAAGACTACTACCACCACCACCACCACTACTGACCAGCCTCACTTTTTAACTCTAACACCTCATCCTTCATCACTCCTTCATCACTACTTTCTCCACCATCATCTTAAAGTTTCCTCCTCCTCTTTCTCTGTTTCCTCCACATGATACCCACCCTAGGCCTCTCCAGAACCCCACCTCTCCTCTTCGTTCACTTTTCACACCTGGCCTGTTCCCTACCGGTCCTTCCCCGTCAGGCATCCCTCGCCAACTGTCCTCGCTGCCTCTTGGTTATTTGATACGCAATTGCACAAGTTTCGCGACCTAATAGGACCTGACGCCGAAGTTTTCGTCAGTGGAGTATTTTCTTGACTTGAGTTTTGAGTTCTCGCCCGAGGACAACGAGTCATCGCCGTCCGCGGAAATAAATTATGTTGGTCCTCGCACTCACGTCTCCTGGCGCGGCGGTGGTGGCGTGTGTCTCATTATGCCTTGACCTGCCGGGCTGGGGTCACTGTTGGGACAAATTTATGAGACATCCGTGTGTTATCCAGGTTACTGCGGTGGGTGGGGAGAAAACTTCGCCTTATCTATACTACGTTTTACAGGTACTTAAGATAGTTCAGTTCATCGCAGAATTTTACAAGGATCAACTTGTCCGTTAATGTTTGTTCTTCCTTTACGTTTCTTTGTCATCGATGAAATTTGTAGGTACGTTTCTCTGAGTTATGGACATGACAAGAAATGTTATTGGCAAATGATTTCCTCGGATATTTGAGTATTTGTTGTCTTCAGAAACATAGTCCCCTACTGTACTACACTTATATACTTGAAACAATTAGAATCTTCGTCTTCTTGTCTTGTCTCACGCATAGCAGGTAATTCTTTGCACTTTTTTAAAGATGTTATAGGTATTGCATGTACTATTATTATTATTATTATTATTATTATTATTATTATTATTATTATTATCATTATTATTATTATCATTATTATTATTATTATTTTTACTATTATCATTATCATCATTACTACTACTACTACTACTACTATTATTATTGTTGTTATTATCATCATTATCATCATCATCACCACCATCATTTCATTACCAGGTTGTTAGCATGATACATTGAGCTTACAGTTCTCAACACAATCAAGGCAAGGAGGTGAAGGAAATGAACTTAAACACGCAACTGATCAAGGCAGGAAGATCTGGCCACCACCAGTACGGCAGCTCCCCCACCCCCAGCCAGTGCCTACACCCACTCGCCCGCGCTTAGCTTGCATTATTGTCTTGTTTATATTCACATTTGTTTTCGTTTAGGAGCTGAAACACTGGTGCAGTTATTTTCAGTGTAATTTAAGACAGAAGCGTTTCAGAGTTCTAAAATTACATTAATTGAGAGTTGTTTTTCTTGGGAACCATTTGGCACGCGTGTATTTAACTTGCTTTACTTAGAGAGCATTCAGTGTGCGCACAACTGGATTTGACGAGGCCTGGCGCCAAATGCAAGAGGAATTAAATGAGTGTCGCCGCTCACTGCTTTGGTGTGTTGTCAATACAAACGCCCAGGGAAAATATGCTGGATAAACTGCAATGCTATAATATAAATTTTGTTGTGCTTACTACTACAACTGCTACTATTACTACTACTGCTACTACTACTACTACTACTACTACTACTACTACTACTACTATCTGTCTATCTATCTATCTATCTATATTAATGCTTCTGCTAGTTTCATCACGGTGATACAGTCTTTCTCTCTCTCTCTTAAATTTTTAGTCAGTTTTTTTGCACTCACGTACACAACGTTACATCTTACTGTTGTGACTGAATATCTCTCTCTCTCTCTCTCTCTCTCTCTCTCTCTCTCTCTCTCTCTCTCTCTCTCTCTCTCTCTCTCTCTCTCTCTCTGTAAATATATTTAAATTTTTCCTGAGATCTAACCTCTACACTATTGTTACCAAATAAGTATGTCCCAGGCACTTGTCTACTGATTACTTTATTTGCAGAGTCGAAAAATTCTTGACTTGACTAAGAAACCTTTAATGATGGCTACAGTGAACGGCAGTACGGCAGTACGGCAGCCTTAGCGGACTTCCACAACGCTTCTTACATTTTTCCAACACTCATCCCCTCTGTCCTGTCTCTTGGAAGTTTTGGCTTCTTCGACAGCAATCTTATTTCCTCCTTCCATCCTGTTGTTGCTTTGCGGCCGTGCACACCCCGAAGGAGAGGCGCATTGTGTGGCAGCTGAGGAGAGGACGACTTGAGGTTATACTGTTGTCATCTCCCTCTGAATAACACCTGTCTAGCGTCTTGAGTTCTGTTAAGTCTAGTACATAGATAATATCTTTTATGGAGTCGTACAGTTGATACATGCATTCTTCATAATCCCTAAAGTAGAGATTTCTGACGGAGTTGTTTGTTTATTTGATACAAAAACGGTGATGGTTTATGAAAGGCATCTCAACGTTTCCTCTTCACCAAAGAGACTCTGATGTTTCTGGCCAGACTATGTAAAAAAGCTTGAACTCGCTATGTTATGTCAATCCAAAGAAAATGAGTGTCCTGCTTATTCTGTGTTTTCTGAAAGACTCAAAAAAAAAAAAAAGAAAAAAAAAAAAGAAGAAGGAATGGGCAACAGGAGAACTATTTTCATTTCATCATTTAACAGACTTCCTCCGAACAGGGACTGCATAACTCCCACACATTACCAAACACTCTGTTGTCGAGAACACTTGACCTGAGCGCGGGGAATCCGTCCAACTCCACCTGCTTCCACCTGTCCTCTCACATTCTCTCGCAGTGTTCGACTATTTTACAAGTCTTCATGCTTACTGGTCTCATCACTCAAGATACAGCATGTGCCTTACCCGCCCCTGGCCTTGCTTTACACATCTGACTCGTCTTCTGTACTCGTCTGTAAATTCCTTTCAAGTAAATTCCACCCCAGGAAAATCTTGCATGAAAATTTCGCCCAAAATAATTACTCACACAATAAATCCCCGAGCCTTACCTGACTTAACCTAAACTTTCACCAGGGAATTACTTTAGGGTAAATCTTCTAGGTGGAATGTTCTTAGGGGAAATTTCTGAGATATACGAACGCACTCTTATATGCATTCTGTCTGTATTGATAAGGCAGGACTTGACATATACAGATAATTTCTCTCTTTGTCTTCTTCACCAGTAAACTGAGGAATTTTCTGTCCTCCTTCATTTTCCCCTCGTCCTTCCCCTTGAACTAAGAGGTGTGTCAAGCCAAGATATGATTCACGGTTGCAGTTTTGTAACTTTTCGTCTGGTTTCTTTTCGTAGCGGCGCTTGACGATGCGAGTTATGTACAACGGTGTGCAGAAAAAAGTGCCGTTTCACTTGTGTTTCTTTATGTAGCTGCGGTATAGGTTTTTCTTTATTGTTATTATTATTATTATTATCATTATTATTATTATTATTATTATTATTATTATTATTATCATTATTATCATTATTATTATTATACCACTACTACTACTACTACTACTACTACTACTACTACTACTACTACTACTACTATTACTATTACTACTACTACTACTACAAAGATGGACGGACCAGGTGATCTATCAGACAAAAGCTCCCAGCTTAGAAATATAAAAAAGTAAAATACGTCTACGTAGTACAACTTATTTCTTTTCAGAAATTTATCTTAAATTCAAAATTTTGTCATTATCTTTGGATGAACATGTAATTGCTATATATATATATATAAATATATATATATATATATATATATATATATATATATATATATATATATATATATATATATATATATATATATATATATATATATATATATATATATATATATATGTTTCCTTTTGTTTATTCAGTTATGATTCTGTTCCTTCCTTCCTCGTCTCCTCCTTGTATGTCTTTGCTTTCGCTCACCGCCTCCTCGTCCCTCCCGCGCCCCACTCCCGCCACCGCGTCTCCCTCGGGCTGTCAGGCTTTGGGCTGTGGGTGTCGAGCGAGGCATCGACATTAAGACTTGGAAGCCTGGCATAGATCGCCTTCCCGCACCTCCCATTCGCCCTCCTCCCTCGCACTTTTACTCACATTTTTCAGTTCATTTCCTGTTTGTTTGCTCAGTCTTTTCGGCGCAACTCGGAGAGAAAGTTTGCAGCGCGTGTTTGTCGTCTTTGGTCACCATTCCATTGGTGGTGCATTTAACTGCCTCGTGCCGGGGTTATGGCGACGATTCAACCAACTTAGTGAGTTTTGGGGCCTTGGTAGATTTGAGGATCATTATGACTGTTTCTTTGTAAACGAGTGCAAGCCATCCGTGGTGCAGAGGCTGGCGCGCCGGGTATGAGTTCGCTGACCCCCGGTTTGAATCCGAGCGTTTGCAGTCGGCGCCCAGCTCACCCAGGTGTTCATCCTCCCCTCGGGTTGCTCGATAAATGGTACACGGGGAAAACTGGGGCAGATGAACTGTGGGAACGCGGATGTCGCAGTTGCCCTGTGTCCCGAGGTAAGGCATATCATCCACCACAGGCTCTAAGATCAATGAGACGGAAATGAGCGCTGAGGCCATGCGCAGCTGTAGCGTGTGCCCTTTCCTTTCCCTCAATCATCCATGACTTTCCTTTGGCAGCTGGAGAAAGGGGTGTATAGGGAAGAGCCTTTGCCTTTGCTGCGCTACATGCCTAGTAGTAGTAGTAGTAGTAGTAGTAGTAGTAGTAGTAGTAGTAGTAGTAGTAGTAGTAGTAGTAGTAGTAGTAGTAGTAGTATAGTAGTAGTAGTAGTAGTAGTAGTAGCAGCAGCAGCAGCAGCAGCAGCAGCAGCAGCAGCAGCAGCAGCAGTAGTGTGGTATATCACAAAGAGCTTCGTATGGGCCAACAAATATGAAGTTGTTTCTTCTTCCTTTATGTTCCTTTGTATATAGTTTCTTCTTCATTTTTGTTCCTTTGTATATAAATTATCTTTTTATTCTGTTTTTGTAATGTCGCTACTCAGAAGTAGGTATGCAGTCGTTCCTTGTCTCCTGTGTCCACTCCTTCACATTCTATCCTAAACACACACCACACACACACACACACACACACACACACACACTCTGCCCGTCCCACAAAACATTCTGCATCCCCCTTACTCCCATTCCTGTTTCCACATCACATTCCTGCTTCATTACAACACCTGTTCTTCAGCGCTCCTCTCCCCTTCTCCCCTCCGTTTTCTTTCCGTGTTCGCTCACTTCCCTCCTTCGCCTTCCTACCTTCCGATGCGATCAGTGGACGTCAAGCAAGTATTGACAAATATGTCTGGACCCCCGACCCCGCAATAGTCTGTGTCAGGAGGCCACGCTTGTCCCTCACCGCCACCACTCCCTCCTTCTGCCAGCTTGTTGTAAACCTTGGCCTTTCAAGGACTGTGTAATGATTTCAACTGTGCTGCCTCTACACGAGATGGTACTGGGGCAGGAATAACTCAGCACTACACCTCAACAATACCAGCACACTATATTGCGCTCCACATTCTTTTAAAGAATTTCGCAGCGTAAATCATTTAAGGTATCCAATTTCGGTTTCACGTGTCCCGCATAGTAATTAGAAAACTAAATTCACCGGCCTGAGGATTTCATATTCAGTTCCCAGTAGCGATCCCAGTGTTCGGGTGCCGGGTTACTGGGTGCATCTGTACTGTAATGGCAGTGGAGACGGTGCCTAACGGGCCGGGACCAACACAGCTTAGCACGTCGTGTTCAAGTTTGCCATCATCACTCAGCGCGAGGTACTGCTGGACAGGGGGGGGGAAAAGCTGCTGCCTCACAGTCGCCCACACACTGCCTCGCACCCCTTGCCGCCTCCCTTCTGTCCAGCCAACCATCGCCGTGGCAACCAATAAAAAAAGGAAACTTTTATTTATTTGTTTACTTTTACATCGCAGGGTGCTCATAATATAAATTCCACGGCCTCGCCTCACCGTCCGAACTTGTAACTTAATGAATTCTCCCTGTCCTCTGCTTCCCTCCTCCGCCCACCCGTAATTGGAGCCAAACGGGAAAAATATCCTCACAACTTCTTAATGAGTTCAGATAATAGAATTTCCACGTAGGTGGCTACCCCTTGTCAATAGTGAAGGAGACTCATCGCTGCACGTACTCGTACGTAACCTGCATGCACCAACCACACTCATCCAACAGTGAGACGCACACGAGCGCAAGTAAACAGATACACCTGTAAAACATCATTATTCATCATTCAGTACATATTACAGGGCAGTGCTAGCGTATTCATGTGGTGTTGACGTTCCCTTCATGAAAAAGATTAAAAAAAAGTGCGCAGTAAACAAAGGAAAAGGAAAGTACATCATGCTAACCTTCATTTGTAAGTGTATACGTACATAATGTTAGTCTATATCCATACATTCCTCGAGGACATTTGACGCAGTTGGGTGCTTGAAAATGGCGGCCCATCCTACCCTGCCTCGCCTCGACGTGCTCTCAGTGTCCCCAGGCTCCGAAAAATATTGCGTTCAGCGTATTGTATTGAATTTATATATTAAAAAAATGTTTGATGTAATTTAAAAGGCACGCTCTTGTACAGTTCAGATAATTTGCCAGTCAGGCTTCACAGACGATTTTTGGCGAGTCCCGGGCAATAATATCAATTGTGTAACTCCTGACTTTTACGGCAGCAAGGGTGGTGGGCGTGGAGAGAGAGAGAGAGAGAGAGAGAGAGAGAGAGAGAGAGAGAGAGAGAGAGAGAGAGAGAGAGAGAGAGAGAGAGAGAGAGAGAGAGAGAGAGAGAGAGAGAGAGAGAGAGAGAGAGAGAGAGAGAGAGAGAGAGAGAGAGAGAGAGAGAGAGAGAGAGAGAGAGAGAGAGAGAGAGAGAGAGAGAGAGAGAGAGAGAGAGAGAGAGAGAGAGAGAGAGAGAGAGAGAGAGAGAGAGAGAGAGAGAGAGAGAGAGAGAGAGAGAGAGAGAGAGAGAGAGAGAGAGAGAGAGAGAGAGAGAGAGAGAGAGAGAGAGAGAGAGAGAGAGAGAGAGAGAGAGAGAGAGAGAGAGAGCATCTTACTATTTGCCGGAGTTAATCCTTCATCCTTCACGTGCCTGGCTGCAGCACAGTCTTAATTAACAAGCACCAAGCCGTGCACCGGGACAGCCGGCCACAGCCAGGCACGGCACACCACCACAAGCCCCGCGACAGCCATTGTGTGCAACCCAACGATGGCAGCTCTCTCTCTCTCTCTCTCTCTCTCTCTCTCTCTCTCTCTCTCTCTCTCTCTCTCTCTCTCTCTCTCTCTCTCTCTCACAATGCGTTATAGGCGGTGCGCACGTTTCATAGCCAGGACACTCGATTCATTAGACATTCATTAACACGTTATTGGTACGATCACTGGCTGTCCGGCGCGGGGTGATTGATACCTGACAGGGCGTAGCGAGGTGACGGGTGGCTACGCCGTGACCTGCAGCCAGTCAGCGAGCTTCATGCATCCGTGACACCGCACACCGCCGCGCCTCACTCACATACAACCCGGCAGAAGAGACGTAAAAAGCTGGTCAAAGGTAGTGACTGTAGTGAAATAGTGAGCATGCGTCGCTTTTTTTTCACGCTGAGTAGAAGGTAGCAGAGGTCGTAGTTATTTTATACGATGAAGCAAGAGTATATCATGTTAAGTTACGATGCTTCAGGTTACTATATATAATGAAACACGGTATATCATGATGAGTTACGATGTGTTAGGTTAGTTTATATTAGTATTTGTCAGTTCAGTTTAGATAAGTTTTGGTAACATTTCGTTAAGGTTGGCAATTGGTCACTGGGGAATTATTTTAAGTGAAAATTTTTGGATGAATTGTCAATTTTGCTTAGGTTGGATTTGCACAGAAGCGATGAAGCGACGGAATGAGGGCGACAGCGAGTGGCGGCGTCCACCTGGTGTGTTCATGAGCGAAGGGAATACCACCGCCGGATTTTACATGTTATTTTGGAGATCGTTATCAGTGTAGTTATATTTTGAGCAACGAATATCAAACCAATTCATTTACATGTTAGAGAGAGAGAGAGAGAGAGAGAGAGAGAGAGAGAGAGAGAGAGAGAGAGAGAGAGAGAGAGAGAGAGAGAGAGAGAGAGAGAGAGAGAGAGAGAGAGAGAGAGAGAGAGAGAGAGAGAGAGAGAGCACACCTGCAGTGATATGCCTAGAGTATATTTTTTTCAATAAAAAATGTACTGAGGTTCAGATAATTATATTATCTAATTTTCACCTTCAAATAAATTCCTGCAAACTTTTATAACATATCGTGTAAAGTTCCCCAAACAGTGATGTCATAAAATCCAGTAAATTTCATGTCGACATATTGAATAGAAATCAATATATGGACTAATGAACTAATCAATATTAAGTGATTTGCAAAGAAGAACCGAGATGTGATGGGAGGAGGAGGCTGCGTGACACTGAATTTTGCCTGGAACATGTACAATATGACACTATATAATTCTTTGGAGAATAGTAAATTTTTTGGTCGTTGTATACTGTCGTGGGTGAATCCATCGTCAGGAGGGACATGGCTAGTGTCTTTATTGCAGGTCGTGTTTGCATTGGGCCCACGCGTGTCATGGGGTTTAAGGTTCGTTACCAGCACAGGATACACGAGCTGCAGGATGTGGTTACGTATAGTTACACTCCTATTCTGTTTATTCCTTAACCCTTTCACTGATATTTGACACATCTTTCCTTAATTACTAATCACTCAGAGACATCATTTATTTTCTACAGCCATTCCCAAGCGGTGTATTGGGTAGATATTGCATTTTTTTCTTATCTTCCTTGTAGATAAGCAAAAAAATTTCATGCATTGCTTTTAGTGCTGTGAGTTGTTGCATATCGCAGTGAAAGGATTGAATTCTTTCCCGACAAAATTTTCTCACGAACATTCCATCCCAAAATAATTCTCGTGAAATAACCGATAATGATGAATGAGGTTAAGTTAAAAATGGGGAGTTTTATCATAGGCGGCGGAATTATTTTGTGGTTAATCTTTTCATGGAGGAATCTTCTTGTATGGACCGTATTTTTGTTTAATTGTTATGCTCCTCCACGGGACATGAGATGAGAGTTGGATGATAACGAACTGACGGAATACTGTGTGGACCGTGTTCTTTGCCTTTTTCTTGTTTTTCTTGACCTTGTTTTTATTTCTTTAATTTCTCCTTTCTTCCGTTTTTCTTTCTTTCTTGAGTAGCGACGAACTGATGAAGAGGACATACAAGATACTGTGTGGAAAGTGTTCTCCTTTTTTTCTAGTTCTTGTGCTTGTTCTTGTTTTTCATTTCTTTTCTCCTTCCTTCCTTCCTTTCTCCTTTTTTCTTTCTTCATTGCTTTCTTTCTTATTTATATTCCTACTCTTCATATTACTTTTCGCCATATCATCACTATTTTTCACACCACAACCACATCCTCTTCAGAGTTCAGATGTACCTCGCTGTAAAACATTTCCTCTCACATGTTTCTTTCTCTCATAATGCAACGGAAGTGAAAGATCCCTCTCACGTAAACTGCTTTTCCTCACACCAGACGAAACTAATGGCTGGATATATATATATATTTTTTTAGAACCATAATATGAAGTGGGTGGATTGAAACGAGCGGTCCCTTGGTGGTATTTAAATATTAATAGTGAGAAAGCATATAAAAAAAATGTGATTTTAGCGTGGGAAAAGAATGAAGGCAATAACATGTGACAGGGAATGAAATGGACGAACTGGAGCAGGAGGAGGAGGAGGAGGAGGAGGAGGAGGAGGAGGAGGAGGAGGAGGAGGAGGAGGAGGAGGAGGAGGAGGAGGAGGAGGAGGAGGAGGTTGAAGGAGGAGACCAAGAAAGTGATTGGATAGAGTCAGTGATGGAAGGATAAAATAAGGGTTTGAGATAATGGAGGAGTAAAAATGGAGAAGGGGTTCGTAGGTGGATGGGGAATGGGGGGGCTTAAAGAGATATAACGAAGTGAAAGTGACGAGAGAAAACTGGGATCACAGCTCAAGTGAAAAAAAAAAGAGAGAAATGTGTGTGTGTGTGTGTGTGTGTGTGTGTGTGTGTGTGTGTGTGTGTGTGTGTGTGTGTGTGTGTGTGTGTGTGTGTGTGTGTGTGTGTGTGTGTGTGTGTGTGTGTGTGTGTGTGTGTGAGAGAGAGAGAGAGAGAGAGAGAGAGAGAGAGAGAGAGAGAGAGAGAGAGAGAGAGAGAGAGAGAGAGAGAGAGAGAGAGAGAGAGAGAGAGAGAGACTGACACACGGATATGTAGACAGACAGACAAGACAAACTGAAAACGATTATAGAAAAGCATGGAGGTAACAGGAGTGAGTGAGTTAGAAAAGTAAGAAAAGGAAGAAGGTCATAGAGAGGAGAACGAGGAGTAGGAGGAAGAGTAGGAGGTGGAGGAGGGGCTAGGGACGTTCCCATGGTTACAAGGACTCGCCTGGCCTCAGCGTTGCCGTCAATACCTCACTCCAACGCGCTGGCTGGCCGGCCACTCCACCGCTCTGATGGCTGATGGGCTGAGTCTAGCCTCCACTGGGCCAGGTGGGCTTCCACAGGCTCACCAACACTTCCTGGTGGCCTTAACCCAGGTGCACAGGCCCAGGTACTGCCGCCTGCCACTACAACTCACTTCATCACTCCAGCCTCGTTTTGTTTACCTTGACTAATGTGCAGAAATGAGAGGGTCACGTTCTGTTCGCGTTCCTGTGCCACGCTGGAGGAACAGGTGACCGCCAGGCGGGAGGGACGGCACATGTACTTCCAGGTTTCCCCTTAACATTTTCTTCTTTACATCTTATTTGAATAATTTTTTTTTTTTTACCTATTTCTTTGGAATTTGTTTTTGTAATTTCATCGGTAAAGTATTGCTGCTGCTACTACTGCTATTACTACTACTACTACTACTACTACTACTACTACTACTACTACTACTACTACTACTATAACAATTGTATGAATAATTTTGTTAGATTCCCATCACCACCATTACTACCGCTACCATCACGACACCACCACCACCACCACCACTACCACTGCTCAGGTAAAACGGGTAGGAGAGCAATAGGCTACCTGACGGACGGGTGAGGGCGATCATTATACTGTACAGAGGAAGCGGTCTGAGCAGCTGGCGTCTAACAAAATGTACGTAGATAACACTTGAAGGCAGGCAGTCGATCTGTGTTTGCAATGACAGTTGTGATATGAGACTCGCTTTTAGTTTCTTTACTATTTTCCTTTTTGCGTGTTCGAGTATTTTCATTTTCTCTCTCTCTTTTCAGTAAGTTTTCAAGATCATACAATTTTTTTTTTTTTGACGCAGTTCGTGAATTTGTATATTTGGTATCTTTTTTTTTTCTTAATGTATGGAGTCGTTGCTTTTTCTTGCTATCTTCCCCAGTACCTCCTTCCTTGCCAGTACTTCTTCATTTCCCTTGCATTCTTTCCTTGCTTCCGGTTCATATATATATTTTTTTTCCCGTGTCTTCGCTCCTCCCTCTGCCTCATCCCGTTCCCTGTTAATTGATTTATAGGTCTCTGCTCCAGCCTTCCTCCATCGCACCGTCAGCCACCACTAGCCTGTTTGTCGGCACATTTTTTTTTTCCTCCTTGGCATGTTACACACTCTCCTTACTTGAGTGTAATTAGATTCACTAAAATATTATTATCATCATTATTATTATTATTTTTAATTCTGTAGCTAACACTCTCCTTCCTTGTCGCAGCCAGAGGATTCAAGTGTGTTTACTTATTCATTTATATTTTTTATGATTCGTTTTTCTTCGGTTTTCGATTAGTTTTATGTATGATCAGCGCCAAGCCTGTCTTGTCCACTACACATTCTCTCCACCAGTGCAGTGAAACACGTGTGATACTCATTACTTGGACTTTCACAACACTTTTCTTTACCATAGACAGTGAAACGTTCACCAGGCAGGCTGTGTAGTAGTGTCGTGATGAACGAGGGAGAGGGAAGAGAGTAAAGCTGCCATAAAATTCTGTACAAAGGGAATATTGAGTCTAAGACACCGAAGACATCCTGGCGTCTTTCATGCAGTGAGCTGTCACTGCATCCTGACGTCGTGCTGCAGGGCTCATTGGGCAGCAGCAGTGCCCTTAAAGTGACTTAGGGCAATGTCTCTTGTGCTCTCTCCTGGTGGTCACAGTTATATGCAGGGCTCGTGGGTGAACTAGTGGAACAATTGTTGAACCCCACTGGGAACTCGATACTAAAGACTACAAGACTAGTAGGAATGCCACACCCCGCGCCTCAGTGACGTGTGCACCTAGGGGGGAGAGAGAGAGAGAGAGAGAGAGAGAGAGAGAGAGAGAGAGAGAGAGAGAGAGAGAGAGAGAGAGAGAGAGAGAGAGAGAGAGAGAGAGAGAGAGAGAGAGAGAGAGAGAGAGAGAGAGAGAGAGAGAGAGAGATGACTGACGCAGGGTTATGGGCAGATAGTGACTGGAAGTAAAAGGTTGGAGGAATAAGTGAATATGTGAGTGCTCTTTGCATGCTCAGGACATCATCATGATGCCCATGAGCACTATAAACTTCCTAAATCACTGGTGCTTACATCTGAGGTATTCCAATAAGCACTGCATTTGAGAAACACTTGCCCTACTAACACTTAGTAAAAACACATCATCAATATCAAAGCAATTCAGACCCCGAGCAGCAAGCAAGCCTGACACATCAGCTCTTCATGGTATAGCTGGGATACAGAGTTGCATCTCTCGATAATTAAGATCCCTCCATGTTCTCACAGACTAGAAAGTCTAACTTGAAGCTAACCCCTTTGCCACGGATGACAGCGGAAGAGGCTATACAGCTGAGATGACCTGTGGCAATGGTGGGTTCAGTTTATGGCCATATAAAAAGGAAAGACGGAAATAGGGGAGCGAAGGGACGGTACACGTACAGGAGGCGTCAAGGCGTATGCCTCGCTGCCTGCCCTGAAATGAAAAAAAAAAAAAAAGAAAAAAGAAAAAAATGTAATGAATTGGTCGGCATAACAATAACATGCTCGCTTCGTCGGCATTTCTTCGTATAATACAAACAACAACAGGAAGTTATATACTCTCAAAACTTGCATACAAGTAGCTAAAGGAGAGAAAATTATTTTGTCATTTACCAATATTCATCAAACTAGAATAGGCAGTTCCTTCCGCTAACCATGCACAAAGGGCACCTGTTGAGAGGCGCGCTGAAGACTCGAGATGTCCCACAGGAGACAGGTATTAGCAGACGCCGCCAGTCACGCAAATCTTGTCTGATTAACGAAGACGAGCAAGGCTGATGGCATATTAAATACTGATATAAAGCGTGGCCTCATTTAGAAATTGGCACACACCTAAATGGTTTGCAAATAGGGTGACTCTGCAGCACCCGTGTCTTGCTGCTTACTTGAACGTAAAGAAGTGTAATAAATTGAAATAAAACATATAATTAAGGGAAATGGAAATATGATTAAATGTGACCTGTTAACCAAGGAAAAATATAAATGTGTCCAAAATTATATAAAATAATGGAGTTTTAATGACCATAGAGAGAGAGAGAGAGAGAGAGAGAGAGAGAGAGAGAGAGAGAGAGAGAGAGAGAGAGAGAGAGAGAGAGAAAGGAAGCCGGTGTCGGAAGTCAGGCTCATTTTGCCTCCTACCAGGATATAAACGTATTTCCGATTTCGAATTAAAGTTTCTTATCAGGAGTTTTGACGCCACGATCTGAGGGAGAGGAATGAGGCCCACGATCTCTCTCTCTCTCTCTCTCTCTCTCTCTCTCTCTCTCTCTCTCTCTCTCTCTCTCTCTCTCTCTCCCTCACTCACAAACACAAACACACACACACACAGAGAGAGAGAGAGAGAGAGAGAGAGAGAGAGAGAGAGAGAGAGAGAGAGAGAGAGAGAGAGAGAGAGAGAGAGAGAGAGAGAGAGAGAGAGAGAGAGAGAGAGAGAGAGAGAGAGAGAGAGAGAGAGAGAGAGAGAGAGAGAATCTAAAAAAAATACTAGTAACAGTTGATCAAAACACACACACACACACACACACACACACACACACACACACACACACACACACACACACACCGAACAAACAAACAAACAAGTAGTGAGTGAGTGAATGACAGGAAACAAGGATGGGGAAGTAGAGATGGTTGGGGAGAGGGAGGGAGGGAAGGGAGGGGGAAGAGGCAAAGACGGCATGAACGAAAGGCAGGAGGGAGGACGGGGAAGGGAAGGACAGCGGGTAGGGTGGGGGAAGCTTCATGCAGGGCAAGGAAATGGAGCACGGCGCATCGGGAGTCCCATCACGTTCCAATACCTCCCTCAGCAAACAGTCGAGGCGTCGGTGTGAAAGTCCTCGCCTCCAGTTTCGCTCCTCTCTAGAAGAGTGATTGATCTCTGCTTCGTTCGAAGGTGTCGGGAGTGAGGAGGAGGAGGAGGAGGAGGAGGAGGAGGAAAAGTGAGAATTCATTTCAAGTGCCTAGGAAATTTCAGGGGTAATGTCGTATTACCAGTTCCGTGTTATGTCTATCTGTGTGTGTGTGTGTGTGTGTGTGTGTGTGTGTGTGTGTGTGTGTGTTGGGATAAATGTGATAGCTAGTCAGCGGGAGGCCTTGTGCTGGTGTCTGCTGTAGCTAGCAGCGGAGACCATGTGAGCGCCCTTTGGTCACTGCGTAACGAGCCGAGGGATGGGTGGGAGGGTCGAGCATCTGTCAAAGTGAAGGGGATGGGTGAAAGGGCGCAGGCAGTGACGTGGCTGTGACTGCTTGCCTTCGCGTCATGCTGCTCAAAGATTCTCGGACAGTGACAAAATGTTGAAGCAAATTAAAATCCCACCAATTCACTGCAGTGGTTTGGGAAATTTCAAGTAATAATGAAGGTTTGTGGGAAACTGCAGAGCTTTAAAAGGTTCCACAATGTTGCTAAAAGTCGGTGCGGAAGTAATACAAGGAGCGGTGTGCTGGTGATGGTTGTGGAGGATCACCACCTTCACTGGAGAGTTCTGTTGGAAATTAACAAATTTTTACGGCATTCGGGGTTTAGAGGCTAATTCGATCATTCTTTTTTATAACCACTGGCCAATGTCGCATGAAATTGAATTATTTGAAACGACTTCGAATGTTCTGAGAAGCTTCTGAATGAAAAGGAAGCACTAAAGGGCTCATGAGCGGTTTCGTTAAATTCCGAACGTATCTGTAGGGCTGTAATGGGAAGACTGGATGTCTGGGAAAGGGGTGAAATGGTTGATCTTTTTTTGAGGATTCTGTGGTGTGGTGAAAGATACGTACAATTTCTGAATCGAGTAGCAGTTTCGGGAAGGATGCTTCGGGCTCAGGAAGCCTCACTTAATGCCTGTTTGAATCCAGACTCGCTGTTTCTTTTGTCTCGGTGTCTAGCGGAAAGTATCTTCTTTGTTCCCTTCCTCTTTGTGTTGCTTGTATTTTTCGTACACTCGTGCCGGGAAGTATAGTGCAACTTTCTCCTCAGACAATATAAAACTTGAGTGTGTTTATTTGCCGCTCTTTTCACGTCACCTGCTGGACGTAAGCGAGTGGTTGCCTCGGATGTTTGTGATGCAGATGTTCTTTAGTGGAGTCACCCGCCTCGAGGCAAGCGTTGTCTTAGGCGGAAACAGACAGGGTCCCTCCTCAAGGCCCCAGACATCTCTCCTGGGGTGTAAAGGCTGCGGCATCTTCCTCACGCCTGACAGGTATCTCCCTAACACCACCAGCCTCCCACAGCGGGCACCTTTGTCGCGGCACGTGGCTTCCCCTTCCTGTTTAACTTCATTCATTTCTTGTTTTCCTCCTCAAAAAAGGAACAAGGGAAGAACAACCAGCAGCAGATCTTTGAGGCTGCATGTGGTGCACTACACTATTTAACCTATTAGATATATACTCGCAGAAAAGTAAATGCTACCTCCGACACCACCATCATCACCACCACCACCATCACCACCCCCTCCTCCTTTCCTCTTTTATACATTTCTTTTCGTGTTCCTAATTTACCACTTCATCTCACAAACCAGTTTTCTATTATTTTCGATTAGCTAGTTTGATTTACCACAACGTAAGAGCCAATAGGTTTGCTGCTATATGTTCTATCTTCGTTCCTTTATGTTCAATCTGGCAAGGAGCCCTCGCTGTCTATCAATATATTCGTAGGTCACTCTTCACCTGATTCGTCGGTTGTGCGTTCTGACGTCTGGTTGTTTGGTGTGGCAGTTCTTTTTGGTGTGGCAGTTGCTTGGTATGACAAGTGGTGTGGCAGTTCTGTTTGGTGTGGCGGTTCACCCTTCTCCTCTTCGTCCCCAATCTGCTCGCGGCTCCCAGTCCTGCCGCTGTTCCTTGGCGTGGCTCAGGCTCAAGTCGCCTTCATTTACTTAGGCAGGACCTACCTTACATTCGTCATACTTCTTTAAAGTTTATCCCTTCCCCGCCTCCATCCTCCTCCTCTCCTTCATCCATTATCCCTCCTTAACCTACTTTCCGGGATCCACGAGCTTTGCGCTATCTTCGCTCTCTACAGGTCTTGCTACATCTATTCTCCTCCTCTTTTTCCTCATCTTATTCCTTCTCTTCCTCTGCCAAGTTCACATCGTCCTCGTCTTCTTTTTTTTATTTTCTTTTTCTTCTTCTTACTTCTCTTTCTCCTGCTCCTCTTCCTCATGAGATTTTTTCTCCTAACAAGGGGCTCTGGATCATTAACGATCATTAACCAAAATCCCCTCTGCAATTCACCGCTGCCACTTTTTAGCAACGAGCTCTGTCATGTCTGTCACGCTTACCACCACCACCACCACCACCACCACCAGCAGAATCAACTCGTAAGATGTCACATGTCAGCCAGCCACCCACCCTACATCACCCGTTGCATTATGTTGCGGTATATTAATTTCTTTCCGGCCCTCCATCTCCTCCTCTTCCTTTTCTTCTACTAGTTTCATATCGTCTTACCTATCCTATTCCACTAATTTCTTATCTTCCTTATCGTTCTTCGCCTCCTACGCCTCTTCCTCTTCCTCTTTTTTTTCTACTAGTTTCATATCCTCCTCCTCCTCCTCCTCCTCCCCCTCTGTATTATCATCACGTGCAGAAAATTCTCTCTCTCTCTCTCTCTCTCTCTCTCTCTCTCTCTCTCTCTCTCTCTCTCTCTCTCTCTCTCTCTCTCTCTCTCTCTCTCTCTCTCTCTCTCTCTCTCTCATATTTTGTCTTTTTCAATTGTTATTTTCTTTTTGCTTTCTGTCGTTGCTTTGGTGCGTCCATCCATCCATCATCCATTTCCTATCCCTCTCTTTCTCGTGTCCCTCACTTCCTCCCCCTGGATCGCCCTTCACTCTCCCCTCTCCCTCACCCTCACCCTCATCTCTCGACACTGTCCATCCCATTCCTTTCAGGTGTGTGTGTGTGTGTGTGTGTGTGTGTGTGTGTGTGTGTGTGTGTGTGTGTGTGTGTGTGTGTGTGTGTGTGTGTGTGTGTGTGTGTGTGTGTGTGTGTGTGTGTGTGTGTGTGCGCGCGCGCGCGTCTGTCTCTCTCTCTCTCTCTCTCTCTCTCTCTCTCTCTCTCTCTCTCTCTCTCTCTCTCTCTCTCTCTCTCTCTCTCTCTCTCTCTCTCTCTCTCAAAGCTGTCATGCAGAAGCTGAGATCATGAAGAATGTTACATGGTTAGCAAACAACATAATTATTAGCATTTACCCACAAATTGATGCTGCGGCAAAATAAAAACAATTTAAACTTGTTATGTAATTTGTTGTTGTCAAAATACGATGCCATCAGTTTTTAGTGGTTTTCAGTGCTATCAGCGTTGCCGATATCACGCTGACGTGGTAATTCTATAATGGAATGTACAGTTATTGTATAAATAATTCTATGCTTGCAAATGGGTCTTTCTGATGCATACAACTTTTCCTGCACATCGAAAGGAGACGCAGGAGGAACAAAATATTAAAAAAAAAAAAAAATGCAATAGAATATCAATAACAAAATTTAACAAAAACTTGCCTATCGTTTCTGGATTTATATTGATTTCATAACTGTCTAAGGGGCGAGCGAGCTTGTGTGTCATGTGTGTCTTTTTCCAGTGTGTGTGGTGCGAGTCATTCTTACACCCACGCTCTTCTCATCCAAGAGGCGAGACAATGGCATCTAATTAATGTGAGTTAACTCTGTCTGTGAGAACTCATGAGGATCACCAGGTTTACGTGGCATGAAAAAAGTTATATAGATCTAAGTGAAAATATAACACAGGACATTAAATTGCCTCTACGTAATATATTTACTCTTGTATTAAATCGAAGTTTTATAAAATGTTAGTTCACTCATTGAAATTGACCTCCAATAATCTTCTACGACTTAATGTACTCGTGCTTCCAAAATGTTTATACTGGAAACAGAGTAAAGTACTTGATTTAAGCATGCCAGTCGCAATCTAGATTTATATTTAATTTGAACGTTGCTGGTCGTACGTCTGAGGCGACGACCTGAAACTCAGTCTTTCAGTGAGGACAGCGGCGTTAGAGCAAAATCGTGTAATCGAAAATGAATGAGTCCCGTGAATCCTTTAACTACTATAGCTTTTGTTAGATGTTTTTATGCAATAGGTGGATATTACCGAGATTGTGGAGCTGTGCACTGAATATATATATATATATATATATATATATATATATATATATATATATATATATATATATATATATATATATATATATATATATATATATATATATATATATATATATATATATAATGCTTACGATAATGTGTTTGAGGTAATTAATTGATTACAACTGTTATCTTATGATTTTACGACTTGTATCTTAGAGAAGTAATTTATCACTTTTACTGCTATCTGACAATCAGCTTCTGAGGAAAGCAGAGATATTTCACAGTAATTGGGGGGCACATGTGGTACTTCCTGATTATAAAGGAAGACCATTCAGGGATGCCATGCGGTGGTAGGCACTGTTACCCAAGGTAATGTCGTATTGTAGATAAGGATTCAGAAAAAAAAAGTAGGTCGGACAACTACCTCTATCCAGAGCTTTAATATGAAGGGGTTCATTACTTCGTATATCAATTTCTACTTGATTTATAGACATGAAATTCACTGGAGTTTGCGACATGACAATTTTGGGCAACTGTCCCCTGCAGGACGTCCCCCATTGCGGTTAATTCTCCTATTTCATCCTATTCAGTTCTGTTCACAATGCTGCGATGAAGACAATAGTGCGCTTAGATTTTTAAAGCTCGATACCGTTTGATTGTTTGAGAATAATGGTGTGTGACTGAGCGTACGAAAAATTAGACTGTGGCCTTTACGTTTTCAACACTGCTTTTTTTTTTTTAGCGGTGGTAGGGGAGGGATGATGGTCACTTCCCGTAACGTATGTTGCTTGCATGCCGTTTTAGTTACTTTTCTTATTTCCCTTAACATACTGCTACTCCTAGTACTGCTGCTGCCGCATCTTAAAAACAACAAAAACAACCTCTATTGCTACTATTTCTTAATTTTATGCTACTTACTACTATTACTACTACTACTACTAACACTACTACTACTGTCACTACTACTACTACTTCTATCACTACTACTACTACTGCTACTACTACTACTATTATCTTACTACTACTACTTCTACTATCTTACTACTACTACTACTACTACTACTACTACTACTACTACTACTACTACTACTTCCACCCCAAAATTCAAGAATCAGGGGCAAGATTCGAACTAAGTGACTTTGGTGTATCGTTCTTCTGCCACGCTTCTATGCCGCCCTGTACGTCATTCCCATTCCACCCTGATGCCGCACAGGATAACAAATGGTACTTGCAACCTTAATTTCCCAGAACACAGGTGTAGGAGGGTCGGGATCAGCGGAATATCGCCCTCATACCTGGCAGCTCCATCAGGCTTCAGCGCCAGCGATTCTTGACTAAATTAGCCACCACTGCAGCCTGTCAATCACATGCCTCCTTGCGTGCTGGTTCTCATTGGATTCAGTTATGTGGTAATGATGCTATTTATAGAGATAGGAGTAATAATACTGATGATAGTAAAGGTAGTGATAATAATAATTACGATAGTGGTGATAATGTGATGAAATACTAATACTACTACTACTGCTATTGCTGCTGCTACTACTACTACTGCTACTACTACTACAGTACTACTACTACTACTATTACTACTACTACTGCTGCTTCTGCTGCTAAATGTTACAGTACGTTATTATAAGCTATGTATATGCTATTACCGAGTCAATTATTGTTTAAGCTACCCAAAAAGTTTCGTGTCAATAATGGGCAGTTTGTTTGCCTGTCCTCACACCATTAGTACTTTTCTCTTATAATGACAAACGTTAAAGTGCTTAAGTACTCGTATGTTTAAGTCAGTCAGTCAGTCTCTCTCTCTCTCTCTCTCTCTCTCTCTCTCTCTCTCTCTCTCTCTCTCTCTCTCTCTCTCTCTCTCTCTCTCTCTCTCTCTCTCTCTCTCTCTCTCGTGTGTGGAGGGGAGTGACCTGCAGTATAAAAATCACTTTAATCATCTAATTATACTTCAGGTTTCTTTGTGAATTTGTTTTGCTTTGAGAAAATCAACAAATGGTAGTTATATTTTCTGCATGTGTTTTTTTAGGTTATTATTATTATTATTATTATTATTATTATTATTATTATTATTATTATTATTATCATCATCGTCATTATTGATATATTATTATTATTATTATTATTATTATTATTATTATTATTATTATTATTATTATTATTATCATCATCATTATTGATATCATTAACATCATCATCATTAAAGAGACACTGCTTTGTGGGGTGAATCAATTTAATGACATCAGTTCATGCTTTGACACTGGGGCATAATTCCATGCAATGCCCCCTCAAAGGTAAGGAAAACGAGGCGTAAGTGCTCATTTTCTGTAGATTAATATAAAGCTACACTGGCATGAGAGGTTGTCCATTCTCTCTCTCTCTCTCTCTCTCTCTCTCTCTCTCTCTCTCTCTCTCTCTCTCTCTCTCTCACCACATCAACTTGCCTCTGTTGCTTGAAAAAAAAAAAAAAACTTTCGCGGTGGATATGATGAAGCTAAATAAAATGCAATATGTCAATTCTAATGTGTAGTGATAGGTAGCTGCAAGATACTCCAGGCACACTCAGAATTCCAAGACATCACGGGAACTAAATGGTCGAATCTGTTTAGACCTTTTCTTATCAACTATTTTTGGGAGTGGCAATTAAACGACTCCCACCGAAAACTAATTAAAAAAAAAAGTGGATCTTCATACATAAGAAGAAGAAAGAAAGAAAGAAAGAAGAAAGAGAAAGAAGAAGAATCGCACCGTATTTCCATAGATGTTTTTTTTATGGAAGAACAACCAATGAGACCTTTACTGCATTTTTGGAATGATAAAATACGTCCAGAATAAATCTGTACCATGAAAAGCTTTTTGACAGTTTTGAAATGTGGCATGAAAATATTTACCTGCTTTATATTTTCTTTGCTAATTTTAGTTTAACTACACAATTTCCTTTATTAATATTAATATTCTTTCGTCATTGTAGTTTCAATACACGCTTTATGATATCAAAGCAAATTATATGATTGATTATTATTTGCGTAACGAAGACTTATTGTAAGCACAGCACGTTGATGAGGCGGCATGTGCGTTGCGTCATGTCTGCCGAATAACTGGTGGTGATTTAGCAAAAGGTAACAACCACATTTCGTCCTATTTTTTATGCTTATTATAGCTACGAGGATGTGGTGGAATACCACGTCATTTCTGCTAACTTGATGGACTTTCGAGACGAAACAAAGGACAAACACATGCGGCTGCTTCTACGCACATTTTGTCATTGTTGTTGTAATGGTTAATAATAATAATTGTTGGTAATGGTTAATAATATTATTAATAATAATAATAAAAATAATAATAATAATAATAATAATAATAATAATAATATTATTATTATTATTATTATTATTATTATTACTACTACTACTATCATCACTATTATTACTATTATTTTTTTGTTAAACAGAGGAAATATTTCTTTATTTCTTGCGCTGCAAGACTTAAGAGAGCAAACTTTAATTGAAATTCCAAGAAAAGAATGACACTGAAGTTCAGACGAATCTTTACGTGGGTGTTTAAGGAAAGAAATATTTCCTTAAGAACATCGTTCGTTTTCTTCTAACCGCCCCACGTTTTGTATCTAAGAGAACACTTTCTACTGTATTTTTTTTTTTTTTCATTATTGGCGGCTAGCTGGTGCAACATTTTGTGGAGCAAGTTTTCGAGGTGTTCAGTTAATGATAGCGATGTGTAAGCAGCCTGCCGGGGGCATCCACACGCTCCGCAGGCCAAGACCAGTTGACTGCATGAAACCGGCAATGCGGGCCTCCAGCCACCATCTCTGCCTCCCCTCGGTAGTGATGAACGACTGAACGTCGCGCCTAGTGACTGGCGGCGCGAGAGAAAACCTTGGGGTGAAAATGATGAATGGAACGTGAACGTGAACGTGAAAGTGAATGTGAATAAGAAGATTGTCAGGAAAAAAAAAATGTGTGAGCAGCATTTATCATAAGTGATACACACTTTATCAAGACATAATGGTGAAAGTCCTGACGTTCCCTAGAAGCCCCAAAGATTTATTAAAGCCAAGCATATCCCACACCCCGAGTTGGACTATTAGGTACACACTTCCTGGCAGACGCATACACCAGATTTTTCCTTCAGTGTACAATGCCAGCGGGTCTTGGTCAGTGCTTTGGCAATGAAAAAGAAAAGCGGCTTCATTTTGGTGTTCAGTCATCTCTCTCTCTCTCTCTCTCTCTCTCTCTCTCTCTCTCTCTCTCTCTCTCTCTCTCTCTCTCTCTCTCTCTCTCTCTCTCTCTCTCTCTCTAAGCGGCTTCATTTTGGTGTTCAGTCATCTCTCTCTCTCTCTCTCTCTCTCTCTCTCTCTCTCTAATTGTCTGGCTTATACATGAATGTCCGGCCGTACGGGTAATGCACACGTGGCAATCGCGCAACATTGACGTTCCTGGCTGCCGAACGCTCAGCAGGCTGCAGAAGGTGACACTGCCGTGGTGTCGATACTGAGGCCAGCAATAAAAATAAGGCAAAACACAGCAGTCTGTACGCAATGCTACACACACTACACCGGAAACACCGACACAGATTCCATGAACTTATTACGGCGGTGAATGCTCACAAAGTGCAACATTGTTTTCTTTAATGACGGTGAACGTGCGCCGTTCTGAGTCGCGTCTCTTTTGGCAGGAATGTTACTGTAGTCGCGAGACACCGTTGAAACACTCTGCTCCTCCCGGCCAAAGCTGCGCCGCTAAAATGTCAACGCTCTGACCTCGCCGCCAGTTCTCAACTTTAATTACAGAGAGTGTCCCAGGGGCTCCCCGGCGACTCAGCTGCTGACTATGGATGCCGAGCAGCCCTAGCAGAGGGGCAGCAGTGGCACCAGTAGCCTGATATAGAGAAAGCGATCGTGATATAGTGTGTGTGTGTGTGTGTGTGTGTGTGTGTGTGTGTGTGTGTGTGTGTGTGTGTGTGTGTGTGTGTGTGTGTGTGTGTGTGTGTGTGTGTGTGTGTGTGTGTGTGTGTTCTGTACACTAATAGTGGTGTTACTTATGCCTGTTACTGAGTACACAAGGAAGAAGTGTAATGCGTGACGATGTGACGCTTGCTGATGGTTGGAGCTCAAGCTGGCATAACATAAAGATGACAGCGCTGTAAGACGTACTCCGTAGTAAGTGTGAAGTGCCTGTCCTTAAAGTTCTTGAATAGCGAAGAAGCGAAGCTTCGTGTTCTTATTTGCCATCATTATATTGATGTAACGCTTTCCAGTCACTATTATGGCACAAAACATAAATTCTTACAATGGCCCTTGCTGTGAACTGGGCGATAGTTTGCAAAGTGTCCTCTGGAAGATGAAGGAGAATAGCTAAGATGGCTAGGTGTTCGCAATACGTCCTGATCAGTCTTCGAACATCAACATTCATATTGAGAAATGGCAACACAGAACCCCATTCACAACACACGACACTGATCATTTCATACTTACATGAGGGTGAGTCACTAATAATGAAGAGAAGACATTACATGACAAGAGAGCAAAGTAACTATGACAACCACAAACTGTACCTGTGCTGGCAGACCTTGGGACACGTGTTCAGCCTCACCACGGGGCCGCCGACTCACCTGTGGAAGAAAGTATTGATTAGATCTACTTTTTTTTCTCTCTCTCTCTCTCTCTCTCTCTCTCTCTCTCTCTCTCTCTCTCTCTCTCTCTCTCTCTCTCTCTCTCTCTGTATATATATATATATATATATATATATATATATATATATATATATATATATATATATATATATATATATATATATATATATATACACACACACACAACGAAATCGTATACAAATAGTTCGTTATGGCCGATTTAAAAATACGGAGATTCGCGTTTATGCAGCTGGCCTCAATGTTGCAGCATTTCTTTATATGGTACAAATTTTTTCCCTTATGAGAGTTCAGCGGAAGGCAATGCAAGATGCATAGAAGAGTGCGGTGGGCGAAGTAGAAGCGCAGAAGCAAGCTCGTACATATCCAATGATGCCATTTCCGTGCCTTGTCCGTGTAGTGAAGGGAGCAGGCTGGCGTGTTTGTTGTGTACTTTTTAAAATATGATGCACCGTATTATAATATGTTCATACACTAACACGGAAAGTCCTGACGGTCCCTCATCTTTCTCTTCATGCAGGTATTTCTAACTCCCGCCTCACATCTTCCACTACTCAGAGGGAGTCTGCATACCTGAGGTCCTGGAGTGAGTACAAGTTCTCAGTTTTAAATGGCTTCCCTATTTTTTTTTTTTTCAGTGATGTGATTTGAGTTTAAAACTGTGCTGTAGTATTGCTTTGGTGCATTCTTATAGGGAGAGAGAACTTTATTTAAAAGATTTAGTGCGTTAAAAACAAGGGATCATGTAGCATAACCTACAATGATTAATGTAAGGACAGATTCTACATTTGCGAATTCTCCTTATACCAGTTACCAGTTTGATTTAGTATAACGTAAAGGTCGTGTATATATGTATATATATATATATATGTATATATATATATATATATATATATATATATATATATATATATATATATATATATATATATATATATATATATATATATATATATATATATATATATATATATATATAATGTATACGTACATGTATGCGTGATGAGAGTGCGACTGCTGCGTAGTTTTTGGCAGCTTCCATAACTGAATCACCATATTTATACAATTGTTGATAAAAGCGTGCACACTGAACACTATTGTCTTGTTTTTCTCTGGTTTTCGAGACAAATCCAAAACGGTATTCTGGACGGTTGTGTAACATTCCAGCAACAAATTTCTGAAACATCCGTAATCAATTAAATTTACGAATGTATTGGAAACTGGAGAAGTTCAGAAGACATGTTTCTCGGGAGTGTTTCTTATGGTATGGAGATCTAGGAGCAGCGGTGCAGTGTTGGCAGCTCATTCACGTTTGATTAGTTTTTGCTGCAGAGAGAGAGAGAGAGAGAGAGAGAGAGAGAGAGAGAGAGAGAGAGAGAGAGAGAGAGAGAGAGAGAGAGAGAGAGAGAGAGAGAGAGAGAGAGAGAGAGAGAGAGAGAGAGAGAGAGAGAGAGAGAAAGAAATTCGAGTGCCTTAATTTTTTTTTTACGAAAAGTTGCTTTATTTGAATTATTTTTAGGATACATGTAATGCATTTATCGTACTATTCAGTGTCTGTTGTTAAACTTTGCGGTGCATCTTGCAAGAACAAAAATGTGTACGAATGGAATGTGACGCATCAGGTCAGAATGGCAACACCTGATGGCGGGTTTGTGGCCTCATGCGTCAGTGCACCGCCTCATCGAGTGTCACGTCGCGGTGTGTGAGTCACGGCTTGGTGCTACAGTCACGCAGACTGCACAGCGATGCTTTGTGACGGTGGAATGTGAAACACGTTGCTTTGTTTCGTCCCCGTGACCAAGAGGAGTTCGATTACTAGTCAAGGTTGGCTGGGGTGAGGAAAGGTTGGGGGCGGGAGGATGAGGTGGGTGGGGGGGAACAGTAACGTGCACAAGTGGGTCTCCCGCGCTGCCTCTCCCTCTCCTCAGCTGTCGAGGAATTGGCAAGCAGGTCAAGTGGTGGATTCGATCAGGGTGCGCGCCGTCCCGTGCGGTGCAAGTATAGCCGGTGTTTAAGAGTTAAGTACCTGCCTCTTATTTTTTTTCTCCCTGCACTTCACACTTCCGTTTCGGGAGTCTGGAAACGTACAAGTGTCTAGTTTCTTATGAGGTGCATCGAGAATGTTACGTGAGCAACGAATTTTTCCTTTACCTTTGCAGCGTTAAGCAAAGGTTTAGATATTTTTCTTCTTGTTCGTTCGTCAAAACAAACATATTATGATTTATTTTTCATTTAAGATTTATTTACTTTTATTTTATTTCAATCCGCTGTCAACCAGCATCCCTTGTGTGGTGTGGGGAGAGGGGCCGGCGGCGCCAGACTCCCTAGTCAGCCTTCACACTCAACTCAGTCTTCCTACACACATCCCACCCATTTATGGCCAACATGTGCCAGCTCATTCAGCCCACTGATATATATATATATATATATATATATATATATATATATATATATATATATATATATATATATATATATATATATATATATATAAAACTCTCTTTACTTTGACTGCCACGTTATTTTGGAGACAAATATTACATGCCATGTGATCAGCTCGTAAGATGTTGGGAGACAAGAACGTGATATTAACATAAACTAAATTATTTTCGGAACGGAAGCAGCAGCGGTATGTCGGCGCTGCTTAATAATGTGCGAGCGAAAAACTGAAGTTCAGACACGCAGCAACAATGTTGGCGGCGAGGAAGGATTACAGGCCCGGAGCGGCGGCGGCGGCGACCTGACCTCCCTCCTTGCGCTAACAAGGAAATGCTGCTCCGCCGCCCCGGTCTTATGGTGTAAATGTGTTCTTTTCTGGCGAATTCCTTAACATACAACAACCCCAAAATTATTGACTGGTCATTGCAGAAATCACAAGCCTACAAGGATTTCTTTTTTTTTTTGAGAAATTTTCTTTGTTCAGCTGTTCCAACAGGTACATAACACAACAGCCTATGGAGTCGCCAACACCTAAGGATCGGCCATCACCCTCCAGAGTGACACGTTTCGCTTCTCTTTCCTTAGCTCACAGAGTGACAGCTGAAAATGGAATTTTTCCCCTCAAATAAGCAATCGGTTTTCGATGTGTCAGGTGGTCGTTGATAAACCTTCATAGGTGAGCGTGTGAGGCGCTAGGGGCGGCCTGTGATGGGGTGCTGGTTTCTAGCGCCAAAAGATCCATTCTCAATTGAACCTCAACAAATAATATTTTGAGGAGTAATACATATGTATAGAGATGACTTACTCTCGGAGCCATTTGTAGCGCGACAGCCAGGGATGCGAAACTGCTGCTTTGTTGCCATTATCATGAAAATTTTATCATATTTATTCGGTGAATGAATATTCCTCTCCCACAATGTCAATTCCTGTATTGGCAATATGAATAGCAAGGCCTTATGCGGCAGTGAACGAAACGCAAAACAGCTCGTGTTGTGCTTCACGCCCCTCATCGCCACTCACGGAAATAAGTTATCTTCATTAGAAAAATCTCTGTGAAAAATCTCTGTGAGAGTTTAGTAAATGTCATATAAATTGTTTCAATATTTGTGACATTATTCATTGTTTAGAAGTTTTGTGTATATAGACACCGAATCGTAACTCCGTGGAAAACACGTATATGTTTAGATGTTGTTTACGTTCCAGAGTCTCCATTTCCTCAACACATCAAAAGAAATGTGATAGGCTCCTGTCAGGCATTACTACAGGGATAACGTTTTTGCCGGAGGCAATGCAACGCTGCGTAACATGCACTTGTAGACTGCCGCGCTAGTACTCATAAACCGAAAAGACCTCTTATTTTTATCATCGGACTGGTATTATGGTAGTCAAAATGCACGCCGTCTCTATTCCCACGGAAACTCTAAAGCAGAGACGGAAACAGGTGAGTGTGCCGGCAGCGTTCATCCGGCCGGGAGTAAGCTAGGGAGGCGCGGCGGGATGGGAACATTAACAACCCACCTCAAACCAAGCTGTTTTAGGAGCACTGTGGAAGGCTTTTAGGAGACTAGGCGAGCGGGAGGTATGCTGCGGTGCTCGGTGGGACGGTTCACTCTGCTGGGAGGTGTGAAGGGGAGGGAGTGTGTGAAGAGGGAGTAAATCTGAGTCTTCATTCATATTGTGTTGCAATACTGAAATGAATAGGGAGTAATGCAACATGGTGACTGAGGTGAGACGAAGAGGTTGAGGAGAGTGGAGGCAGAAGGAAGATACGAGTAGGTAGGTAAGGGGACGAGGAGTGACTGTGATAGGACACGCAGTACTGCTTTGGCACCTCCTCTTGTGTACTCAAAACAGGACCAGCACCAGGGCGGACTGGCTACAACGCGGGCGTCACTGTCTCGGCGGATGTCTTGTAGGGCCTCACCGCGATATCTGACCTGACCCCTTTAAACGTGTTCACTGCGGCGGATCGGATTTTTGGCAATAAGAAAAGACTGTTCACGTTTCCGTAAAGAATCCTTAATTTGTGAAAGAACATTTGGATGATAATGGCACCGAGGAGTATCGTGAGCACAACAAACAGGATGCCACATCACTTATTTACTTCCGACTACTTCACTGTCTAGATTTGCCAGTAACTACTTAAGTATAATTAAATATAATGTTATTGATTTCGCTCACAGACTTTCCAAAGAAAAATAAAATTAACTAAATAAAAAAAAAAAAAAAAAACAAATAGCCAAATTATAAGATATACAAGTACTCTCATTGGCTGGGGTATATTCAGGAAAATGTGCACAGGACGCTGTTCACACTCTATCCTTCAATCTGACAACAGCCTCATCACAGAAGGAAATATGTAACATAAGTCTCTGTAAATTAGACACAAGTATGAGATACTCGTACATGTGTGCAGTTACAAACATTTTACATGCAATGTTAATCATGCTCCTATGTGATGCTTAAGTTGCCTCGTCTGTGCAGCCACATTCATTGTCCTTGTCCTCCTTAACGTTTACGATAAAGAAAATAACTTAAATAAGTGATTTTTACATTTGCGGATGTTTTCACATAGTTATATTCATTTTAAGGACTTAATATATAGTTCCGGTGACTGAGTGTGCACATGCGCCAGATTACCGGTGCTTGTGTACAAACCAGCACAGGAAATGTCATTATTAATTAGTACGAAATTTCTTTACTAGTGGCTGAAGGATGCTTCAGAATTTTTGTATTTAAGACAAAAAGTATATATATATATATATATATATATATATATATATATATATATATATATATATATATATATATATATATATATATATATATATATATATATATATATATATATATATATATATATATATATATACACACACAAATGTATTCATTTTTCGATGAAAATTGATCCTGAGTGTAATTTGATGGCACTGGAGTCCCTTCAGGAGGTGTGAGGGACAAGAGGCCTCGTGGCAGAGTGTCGGGCGGGAGGCGCCGCCGCCGCCACCGGCCTCGAGTGTCTGTCACGAACGTGGCGGGTAAGGTGAGGAGGAAGTGGGGCGGGCAGGGAAGTGGGGGGGGGCGGGGGGATTGCTGCCTTTGACGGAGGGAGGACTTTGAAGCGCCGAACTGATATTCTTCATGACCCGGTTTTCTCCCGCACTCAGGATGAAGGAGCTGAAGGCTCGTAAAAGAATAATTTTGTAAAGGGAGTCTTCATGAATCTTATTTCCTGAAATAACCACAACAAAGACGCTTCAGAGAATTTAAAGGAATGTACGCATTATTTACTTCAGATGAAATAGGTAGGTATTAAGAATCATGAGATGGATGTTTGTCTCATAATTAACTTCCCCTCAGAATACTGGAGAGCTAATCATAGTATATCCTGCTGCTGCTTGATTAGCGAGTGATCTTCAAAATATAAGCCAAAGCTGCTGGGCGTATTGCAGTATTGGTGTATATGCTGAACCACGTAGTATTTTCTCTTATTATTTCACTTATTAGCATATTAATTAATCAACTTTTCTCCATATGGGATGAGGCGTCACTGTACATGGCTGTTGGTGACAGCAAGAGGGGATCGGGGCTACATGAGGCCATCTCCCAACAGTGAAGAAGGGGAGAGGATGGGAGCGGCTGGAGTTGGTGTTTGGAAAGTAAGGAAGAGGAAGGCGAGGCGAGGGAACCTCAAGACCGCTGCACTCATCCCACCCGTGGCCTGCAACTGAGCGGTGGCGCCCTCGTCTGACAGCGGTGCCAGCCTTCAGGAATCTGCAGATATCATGCCACCTTCTTCCAACGAGGGGGATTATCGCTTAAAATCTGCTTGAGGTGCTTACGAAAATATTAAAGTGAATCAGGGCAAGTAGCAACCGCAGGGGTGAGGGGCTGGATGAAGGGAGGCGAGCGGGACGTAAGGGCGGCTCGGCGGCAGGAGGTGAACGGCAAGCCGACCTTACCGCCGACAAGTGTGAGATTCAATAATCAATATGGTATGGCTGGGCCAGTCTGACGAGCCATGCTGGAGTGAGCCTTGTGCGCCGCTCTGCTTAATTGTGTGCTTTTTTTCTCTCTCTCTCTCTCTCTCTCTCTCTCTCTCTCTCTCTCTCTCTCTCTCTCTCGTAACCTCTCTCCTTCCCTCTTTATTTGCCTTTCATCCGTCTGTGGCCTCGTAATGTAAAAGGGATTTCAGGGGACGTGAGGGTGGACACAGGAAGCAGAGGGAACGAGGTAATGATAGCGATGACTAGTGGCAAGGAGGGCGGTGCTTAAATCGTTCATTCACACTCTCTGTAACTAGGTGTGCAGTGTTCCTGTTGGGTGCGTGGACAGGCAGGAGCGAGGTGTATCGAGCAGCGGCTGTGTTGTATGCAGGTGGTGGTGGAGGAGGCTATGAGTGACGGTCGCTGCGAGAATGAGTGAGGTAACGGTGATGGGAGGGAGGGGGCGAGAAGGGAAGCTGCAGGGTGTTCGTAGTAGCGGGAGGGTTTGTGCCGTGATATTAAAGGTGAGGATGACGGCAGCGCGGGACTGTTGCTCCGTGTGGTGAGCAAGAGTGGTGGTGGTGGTGACTGAGTGTGATGCGGACGGAAAGGGGAGGGTGGGTTGGTGTTAGAAAGGGAACAATAGTAAGTGTTACAGTGTTGGGTGGTGGAGAGATTCCGGGGGAGTTAAACATGTGATGGGTAAAAGTTAGACGGCAGAGAAAACGGAGGATGAAGTGGTGAAGAGAATGGCCGGTGTGGGAAGCGGTGAGCGCCGCGCACAATACAAAGAACATAAGAGAAGGAGACGAAGGAGGTTGATGTGTCTTCTGGAAACATGAATTTAGAATATGTAACTCCTGAAGCTACATACATACAAACACACACACACACACACACACACACACACACACACACACACACACACATAGGTTGAAAATGTTTAAAAAAGACACACCTTGGTTGTTTTTGGGCGTGAAAATATGCTGCTAATGGGTGAAAAAACAAGGTTAAGGAGAGAAAAATCTCATTTATTGCTGTTGCCCCTGAAATAAATTAGAGAGTTCCCTAACTGATAACTTATTCAATTCCCATTGTTTTGATAGCCCTGCCTTAAAGTGTCCAATAATATCAAACATTGTTTTACTGCAGCTCTACACACACCAGATATATGCTGCATAGTACTTGGACAGCATGAGAACATACGAATACCATGAAATGTGCACAAAACTCAAAGCTAAAAGGCCTTGTACGTGTATATCTTTGTCTACTTATCTACTTAAAAACAAAGACCGCTATCAGTCTAACAACATACGAGTATTTTGACTTGTACGGAAGTTGACATGGGAGTGGGAGCAAAACATTCCCGCCCTAATACTTAATAAGACGGACGTAAAACGTTAAATGGCAGGATACATATAAATATATAGATGCCAAACTTAATTATATATCTTTCCGTCAGCATCTTACGGCCAGGTAATGTCTTGAAATTTTATCTGGACTTACAGCACAGAGGGAGACAACTTTAGCATATACGTATATTCTCGCATGTTGGGACGGGCTAAACCCTCACCACTCGCTGATGATGAGCCCCTTTGTTGTTTATCTTAGTCTGCAGTTTTTGCTGATCGAGTGTCTTAGTTTGGTTGACCTGAGGAAGCAATACGTGTCCTGATGGCCAGGAGTAAGACCGAACTTTCTTGCTTTCTCTGAGGCTTGGGGCAGTGCGCCTTTCCTGCGACACGAAATACTACAGGTGAAGCTGTCTGTCTTTATATCATGTGAATACTTAATATGATTTACAGTATTTTATCCAAGTCCTTGTGTGTTTTAATGCAGGATTTTGATTTTTCTTCTGAATTTCACTTTGAGGATCAGGTGTCAATAAAGCAAATGTTCCAAGTGGCTGCCACCGTCTTTGTGCTGCTCATTATTTTGCTCGGCAGCTAACGACGATGGTTAGACTGACGTACCACCAAAAAAGACACTGGATTTCCTTTCTCAGATTTTTTTTGTACTCCTAAGAACAAATGTAGCACCCACCCACCCGCACGCCCGCCCACCCACCCACCCACCCACACACACACACACACACACACATATATATATATATATATATATATATATATATATATATATATATATATATATATATATATATATATATATATATATATATTGCGTGCGTGCGCGCACGTGCACAACGTCTCTTCGTCTTCCTCTCTTCCCCACTTCCTTCACTCTCACCCCTCGTCATTCTTCATGCCCCGCGGCCTCTTTCTGCCCCTCATCTTTTTACTTCCCCTCTTCTTCCATTAGTCCCTCTCTTACTCTTTCTATTCTTCGGTAAAATTTTTTCCCCATTTCCTCCACCTCTGCTTCTTACCTCTACATTGATCACGGCTTGCATTTCACTCATCTTTTATTTTTTTTTTTTATATTCATAATGATAACCATAAAACCACAACATCAACAACAACAACAACAACAACATCATTACCGACAAAAACAACATCGCAAACACCAACGAAGAAAAGGGAGGCATCAGATGATATCTAGCAAAACAACCGAGTTAAACTGGTCCGTAAGTCGCGAGAATAGTGTTCATTTGGGCGGACGAAGATAAGGGGAGAAGGGAGTACTGGCTCACGCAGGACTGATCGCTGGGGTTATTTTTGACTAATATTACCAGGACATTAGCGTTGTCTGCCCCACACAGGAAGGTCACTGGGCCAAGGGTCGAGCAAAATTCGAGAAGTGAATAGTATCGATAAGGTTCAATATGATTAAATATCTAATAAGCTGGCATCACATTATTTAGAGGAGGAGGAAGGTAGATCGTTTCGCTTCTGAAGAATATTGTAACACGAGTCCCCTGAAAATAAATAAATAAATAAATAAATAATAAACAAATAAATATTTAAATCTGACAATATTATATGGAACACAAATGAAGAGCAAACAGCAGCAGATCTCTTGGTTCTTGTGAAGCTGTTCTGATTAGCTACACTTCCTGATCTACGCACAGACGCGACAGAAGAAGGGTGAAGATTTGAAGTCATCCTGATATAAGGAGAGGCAGAGTGCGGCACATAAATGGCATGAATCTCGACAAGTGATTTGAATCCAGTGTTGACATGAAAATCTCGCTCCACTAAAATGATCGATGGCAGATTTGTCAAAAATAGTTTGTCAAAAGTATAAAGTGTTCAAGTTTAATAAAACGAATTTTAGAGGGATTTATCATAGGCTTGGTCTACATCCAAGGGCGAGGCAATATCCGTGCGGCCAAACACTTTTAGCAGATCACGTGCTCGTTCACATGTTTGGAAGGTGGGAGCGGAAGTGACGTCATGAGCGGTGAACCAAGCCAAGTGCCCTTGCCCATGGCTGAGGTGGTCGCTACTGGCTGGATGACGGGTCTGCCCGGTCTGCTGTGTGTGTGCCCTGAAAGCCTTCCAGTAGTGTTCGATCTGACAACACTGTTAAACAAGCGAGGAGTTTACGACTACCAGGCAGTGGGTGGCGGTGACTGCCCCTCGTGGGGACAAGGCTGTAGTCAATGTCTCCAATTACCAGATTGTACACACTCACCCGACATTGCCAACACATCACCGCCATCACTGACTTATTCATGCCACTTTTTTTCTTTTTCTCCGGTAGCGAGTACGCCCACGCCTAGTACTGCACTGCTGCACCGCTGCTTATTTTGTTTTACCATTGCCTTTGGTGTTGGTAATGTTGTTTACTGTTATTGCTATTGCTGTTGTGACTACCAGCACCACCGCCATCACTCCTCCTCCTCCTCCTCCTACTACTACTACTACTGCAACTACTACTACTACTACTACTACCATTACTTAATATTGTTGCTGCTACTACTATTACTACTACTACTACTACTACTACTGCTACTACTACTGCTGCTGCTACTGCTACTGCTGCGGTTGCTGTTGCTGCTGCTGGTCGCGTTGTTGTTTGCACGAGGCAAGAGCGGCCACATAAACATTGATGATGGTGCTTAAAATAGGGGAGCTAACAGATCCCAGCTGCTTGTTCCCCTTCATAAAAGCTGGTCAGGGTGGAGGCTGAGTGAGAAGGGTACCTAAGGGAAGGAACGGAGCTAAAAGAGAAGCGAAAGGGAATGATAAATTATTAGAAGATTAAGTAAATGCCTAAAAGTATAGAACAGGGCGGTGGAAAATGAGGGAAGAGATTCAAATATCGGAATAGAGAGGAAGAGTGAATATAATGATCAGAATGATTAAAGAATTAAATATGTGTACTAAAGAAGAAGAAGAAGAAGAAGAAGAAGAAGAAGAAGAAGAAGAAGAAGAAGAAGAAGAAGAAGAAGAAGAAGAAGAAGAAGAAGAAGAAGAAGAAGAAGAAGAAGAAGAAGAAGAAGAAGAAGAAGAAGAAGAAGAAGAAGAAGAAGAAGAAGAAGAAGAAGAAGAAGAAGAAGAAGAAGAAGAAGAAGAAGAAGAAGAAGAAGAAGAAGAAGAAGAAGAAGAAGAAGAAGAAGAAGAAGAAGAAGAAGAAGAAGAAGAAGAAGAAGAAGAAGAAGAAGAAGAAGAAGAAGACGTGGGAAATGATGAAAAATTCTACAGATGGGAACAGACGAAAAGTGCAAATCAAGTTCTATATTAGTGGGTGTAATGAAACGGAACCACACACTTAATAGCAAACACCTTCCCTCTTCCTCCTCCTCCCACCCAACGTCCCAAAAGTGGCATCTGCAGAGCAAGATGGCAGAGGATGACAAGTGTGATTGTAATGAATTCATAATCAAAGCAAACATTCTGTAAACACGCATCCTCAAGTTTACACGATGCACGCACGCAGCTGACTGTTTACGCGAACTCGTAAAATGCAGACGAGTATTTAGTCTCTAATTTCATACTCTCATACGTCAGCGGTTTCTCTTGTTTCCCTCTTTTTTCCCCATGTTAAGTTTGTTTTCCTTGGAGTGAGCAGCGTTGTGAAAACACTTTGTAATTAGTCCAGGAACAAGCTGCTGCTCAGTGCGGCCGCCGGTAAAAACTGCCTGTGTTCCTTGTGGTAAGGCTGAAACTCCCGCGTCTCGTGAGGAGGCAAGCTGGAGGAGGGGCATGTCACTTAGGAATAACTGAATGTTTATTTATCCAGAGGGTGGGAAGGGAGAAAGAAAGGGATTGGGGGGAGGAGGGAGGAGAAGCAAAGGAAGGTATGCAGGCTATTACTGCTTGAGTTGGCTGATGTCTTACGTTGTGCGAGTGTGTGTGTGATTGTTGGCAGCCTGGTGTTGTCTTGCTGAGATAACACGGAAGTCCTGAGTCTTCAGTCAATTATATGCCCTGTTAGACGATTGTCGGCCATCGAAATGAGGAGGAAGTACAGTTGCCCAAAGAAGTGATGCCACATTCATCAAAACGCATCGAATCCTCAGTAATATAAAAGCACTTCATTACTTTACGTTATAATTTCGATATGGTATTTACACATGGAATTCATAGGACGGTGCCACCACTACTTGGACGAGCGCACGAGGTGTAAAGCAGGTGTTCCTAATAATGTGCACACCAGGACGCCAAGCACCAGACGCTCAATAGCAAGTGAAAACTTAAAAAGCTACCATTACGCGCCAAGCAGAATTGTTAAAGTATTGAATCCGAGAGGAGATTCGCTATATAAAACAGGGACTGCAAGTAGAAAAGAATGATCTGCTATATAAATCTGATAAGTTCCAGAAGCTGAATAAAACGCGTAGTAGTAGGGAAAGAGGCTGAGCCGTGCGATGACACCAGGAAGGAAGCAAGGGAAGCAACACTAAAATAACACCAGTGAGAGGAATGTGTGTGTGTGTGTGTGTGTGTGTGTGTGTGTGTGTGTGTGTGTGTGTGTGTGTGTGTGTGTGTGTGTGTGTGTGTGTGTGTGTGTGTACACGCCTGCGCGGATACGGACGAAATACATGAACGCTACTAGAATAAAGGAGGGCTGACATTTTCATCAGGATAATGGGAGGAAAAGGTTGAGAAATGAAAAGGAAGGGAGAGCAATAATAAAAAAAAGGGGAAAAAAAAACGAAACAAAATGTTAAGAACAGGAAGCAGGAAGCAAGAAGGTAATGGTGAAGAAGAATTAAGGAAGAATGGAGACAAAATAAGAGAAATGAGAAGAAAAAAGAGGGACATGGCAGATAATTATGTGAATGAGAAAAATCATTGCAAAAAAAAGAAAACGAAGACGATGAATAAGTAAAAGTAGTTTAGCAATAGTGGCATGTTTTCTTGTTGAATACAAGCAATAAACGCACTTAGTAGTGAGTCAGTTATTCTTCATGTAATTGTAAGTTAAATGAGAATACGTATGTCAGTCTTTACGTTAGTTAAGTAAAGATATGCATGTAGATTTTTTTTTATATTTTTTATTATTATTATTATTTTTTTTTTAGATAGGTATGTGTGTTCACAATGGCACCTATAGCTCTTTGATTGATATGGATTTCTGTTCAGTCTTAATTAAATATGGTTAAAAGTGAAAAAAAAAAAGATT